>NW_004567106.1:63580678-63590109 GCF_000260355.1 Condylura cristata | reverse complement strand
CCCAGTTCTATATGCACAAATAAATAAATCTTTAAAAAAAATTAAACATTAAAAGGATGAAGGAATAATAGCTGAGATAGGAAGTCACCATCACACCCCTAAATCTGCCCCCCCTTGGTGCCACAAGAGGCCCCATGAGCGTAGTGTTGCCCATGCAACTTTAGGCATCTACTGTTTTCATTTAGTTGGATAATATGTCTTAAGTGACCCAAATAGTATGACTTGCGTCCCCCTGTGCACACTGGGTACATCTTGTATTAGAGAGAAACAAACTCTCAGTGTTAAGGGACTGACTTGGAAGTGCATTCCTAGAAATTGGTTATGGATTCCCCATTCCCATTTCAGGTTTCACAGGTAAACAAAACAATAGAAACCTACCTACCATGTTATCTGTGGCTCCTTCCATTTGAAGAAGGTTGGTTTGCACACTAGTGATGGGGAACCTTGAGAGGGCCATCAATTAGTTGGCAACACCAGGTGCCACCCACTTCCTTATTCTTCAGCAATCACTGAGGCTGTCTTTAGCTCTCTCCCATCTCTGCCTCATCACCCCAAATGCATGCCTCTAATCACCTAAGCTCCCTTGCTCAGCATTCTGGGGAGGTAGGTCCTGATCCGAGCAATTATAATATCTAATTGCAGTGGTAAAAACCTAATTACACTTGTAGGTTACAGAGCCAGCAAGTAACAGAAACTCGACATCCCATTTAAATTCCTTTTCTTGTACTGAGGGCCAAACTTTGGCAGTCCTTTCTATAGAGCTGAGGATAGGGGACATCTGTGAGCCATCTCCTTCCTATCTAGTGCCTATACCTGGTCCATAATCTGGTTTCTTATAGCTTCTCACTCCCTGCCAGCATACTATAGGGCATTAGGAAGTAATATCTGAATGAATCAACAGAATCCAGGGATGAATGTCTGGATTCAGTCTCTGCCTTAAATCCTCAAGTAGAATCTATATGTATTTGCAGTTCCAGGGTCCTCTGTATCTTTACCCAAAAATTTGGGATTGAATAAAAAATAAAATATAAGAGGTAGATGCCATCATTAGAAAAAGATGTGTTCAGCTTATGGAGTCTGTGCATGAACCATCTTAGAAGTGAGGCCAAGCCAGAAAGGCTTTCCAGAGAAACCGTAGAGTGGAGTTTGTCTTCAGAAAGGCTTTTTTCTTTCTTCTATTTTCAGAGTTAGGGTTGAAGGATCGGGAAAGCAGATGAAACTCATATTCCTTGTTTAGAGATCTTTCTTTACTGTCAGTTACTTTAACCACTTCAACAGGATGCCCGGGGAACCGCTGCTCACTGGATTCCACTAAGCCTCTTCCCCCAGTGCCTCACACATAGATTCTGGCTGACCTGGCTCAGACGCAGTTGCTGAGTCTAGCCGGAAGTAGTGAAGGGAAAGGAAGAGGAAGAAAACGGAAGGGAGAGAGAGAGGGCACAAACTGGGCTGTGTTAGCCAACGGAGTCCATCTTCCTTCCACAAGTCCTCTCGGTGGCCAACAGCCAGAAGCTATTTAGTGCTCTCCTGATTTAACTATCTGCTCAGGAATGTGGGGACATTTGGGTTTTACATGAAAGTATCCACTAAGAGAGAACCAAGGCATCTTTCAATGTCTGAGACCTTGAGCTAAAGCCATTCAGTAGCACAAGAAAGAGGACCCAATACCTTCCCAGATACACAAATGGAAAACAAGGCCAGTCCATATTAGCAGAAAAGGCATAAAATTCTACTTTTAAATTGCCACAAGTATTCACAGAAAGAAATCATTTTCTAAATGAATACCGAGGGGTTGGGGGAAGAGGGTTTCAGTGGTGATTTATCATCAGAGGGAGCTGCTGAAAAGTTAAATTAGGAATCCTTTATAAAAATAAATAACTTTAGACAGCCAGCAAAAATTGCCACATTTCAATTACTTCTAGGCTGAATGAGGACACCTTGCTTTCAGCATTAATATCTATATTTAAAAACTCTTCTATGACTCTTTTATGATGTGCTCTTTTATCATCATGGCTATAGTTATTATTGTGTATTATGGACGTTGAGTGCCAGACCCTGGCTAAGTAAGCACAATGCATACATCTATCTCATTTGATACCTGTAAAAAAACGGAGCAAACATGTATTCCTATCTTAGGCTAGTGGAAGTTCATAGTGTTTAAGTTCAAATGCTCATTTGCTGAAATTCACCCAACTAGTTAGTAGTGAAGTCTATATTCAAACCCAGGGGCTGATCCAGCCCCACAGGTGTACTGAAAGAACACATGCCCATTCAGTCTCACCAAGAGGCTGCTCCGAGCCAGGATGGGCACAGAGAAATGTGCAAGGATGGATTCCACAGAGGTGCCATTCTGGTGAGGCACAGATCATGAGCTCATTTCTGACAATGAGTATCAAAACAGTATGATTTGATAAAGGGGCATTGGCGGGCCCCTGGGAGTTGAGGTGGTGAGTGATGGTCTCTTTGAAGAGGACATTTAGGCTGGAAATACACTTCTAGGAAAGAGCCCCCAAGGGAAGAATGTTCCAGAAAGAGCCCTTGAGAGTCCTTGCATGAGTTGAGGCTTTATGTGGGCTTCATGATCATGAAACTCCCCCATGTTATTTGGTTCATGTGGATTCAGGCTGATTTCCCCTAGCAGAATAGAGACTTGCTAAACAGAGGGACTTAAAATATGATCCTCCTCATGCCTCCTTCGCCGGAAAGATCAACAGTGGTGGTGGGGGTGGTGATCTGTCCCTGCTCAGAGAGGATTGTCCCAGGCATGGACACGGCTGCCTGAGCATCTATTCCCAAAACAATGGCAGCATCCCTGCTCTCACTTGGGGACCTTGAACAGAACTGCTCTCTATAGGTTTACATGAGCTTCTCTAGGTCTTGTACATTGGGGGACAAGGGAGAGTATTGCTTAATAATAGTTAGAAGAATGAAAAGCTAGAGGACATGATCCTTGGAATGGGAAAGGAATGGCAAGTAGCTATTTCAGTCTCAGTTGGCAGGAAGTCACATAATTTTGGGGGATGGAAATTAAAATAAAATAGTTAAAAATAGTTCTATGTTTTAGGCAGAACGAGCCAGAAACAATAAAACGTTAATAATTGTCTCTTAGGAATTGTTTCTGTTTTACATTTATAGTTGAATATGGGAGCAAGGAGTATTTTAGAAGGGAAGAAATATGTAATATTAGGGAATTTGGGTCACTTAAATTAATACTAATGAGTGAACTGAACTTGACCAAGTCATTTAACCACTCTTGGCCCCTCAGTAATTTCACTTGTAAGATGCATTTGTAGCAAGCATTCAGGCTAGATTTTTTAATCTTCCAACTCAGATGGTTTATGTATAATTCTGTAATCTTTTAAGGAAAAAAATGTCAAGGGTATTCAATATCTGTGAATACCCTTGTTATGAATCAAGTTCATTATCTACAGCATCTAACAGGACAATGAGATACCACCTCACCCCAGTGAGAATGGCACATCTTCAAACAACTAACAAGAACAAATGTTGGCGAGGATGTGGAGAAAAAGGAACTCTCCTACACTGCTGGTGGGAATGCAAACTAGTACAACCACTATGGAAAACTGTTTGGAGGTTCCTCAAACTGTTAAACATGGAGCTTCCCTACGACCCAGCAATCCCACTCCTAGGTATCTACCCAAAAGACACAAAAACACTGATTGAAAAAGATACTTGTACCCCATGTTTATTGCTGCTTTATTTACAATTGGAAAAACATGGAAGCAGCCCAAATGCCCAAAAGTAGATGACTGGATAAAAAAGATGTGGTACATATATACAATGGAATATTACTCAGCAACCGAAAAAGAGAAACACATGTCTTTTGCAGCAACTTGGATAGAGCTGGAAAAGATCATGCTTAGTGAGATAAGCCAGAAAGAGAAAGAAAAAATACCGGATGGTTTCACTCATAGCAGGAGTATAATGGACCAGGCGGAAAATAACAAAAATAATGAACAACCATATACCAGAGACATTTTGCGGGGGTGGAGTGGGGAATGGGATCAAAAACGGGGGTGGGGGGAGGGATATGCATGGGATTATGGTGATGGCACATGGGTGACTTGGTGATGGGAAACCCGCGGGGATTACAATTGAGATGGGGAAAAAAATGTACAAAATGATGTAAAAGTAAAAAAAAATGTATGCCAATAAAAAAAACTGAAAAAAAAAAAGTAGAAGCAGGAATTAAAAAAAGAACAAAGGGTCTTGGATATAATCTGTTAGGACCCTTCTCCATGAAGAAAAGTCAAACTAGAGGTTAATGGAGTCAGACAAAATGGCAATGAGTTTCAAATCACCTTAGTCTAATTCAGCCAGAATGAACTTCCTCAGCTCTACCAAACTATCAGAAAATAGGGTAGTCTGATCTGGAGGAAGCAGCTCCTTAGCACTTCAACTGGGTATCAGTAGAGAAAAAAAGAAAATCAAATCTTGATTTTTATTAAACATCATACACCTATCCCCAATTTTTAAAAAAGATTTACTTATTTATGCTTACAGAACTGGGGTACAGGCCAGAGGTGTGATGATGAGAGGATTCACCAGAGACAGAGACAGAGTGGGGAGCAGAGCACGCAGATGTACAGAAATACACTGCTGAGGGGGGCAGCGGGCAGGTCAGGAGAGGTCTGCCACACCATGTGGGTCAGCTCCCTGGCCGGGGATTGAACTCGTGCTACAGTGGCCTCAGAGAACTAAATAATGTGGTGCTTTAACCCTGTGTGCCACCAGGGAGAGCCCCCTACTCTCAATTCTTGATAGCTTATAGATCTAAATGTAACATCTTACAGATAAAAAATTTTAGAAAAAAGGTAGAGGCCATTTCTTGGGGTAGGCAAAGATTTTGTAAAAGGGATGTAAAAATCATTAATTACAAAGAGAAAAACATGCTCAGTTATGCCACATTCAAATTAAGAACCAAAGAGAGAGAAAAAGCAAGTCACAGATGGAGGGAAAAAATATTAGCAATATATATATTTGAACATAAGACTTGTATCCAGAATATAAAACATTGTCCCATAAATCAATTTAGAAAAAGAGACAGGATCCAATAGAAAATGCATGAAGATTTCAATAGGCATGTCTCAAAAGAGATATTAAAGTGACCAGTGAGCTGATGAAAAGGTGCTTAGTCTCATTAGTCATTAGAAAATTTCAAATTAAAACCACATAGAGTAGAATAGTTAGAATTTTAAAAGACCAGTAATAGACCCTCCCTGGTGATGCAACGGGTTAAAGAACTGTGAAGCTAGCCACAGCTGCTTCAGCACAAGTTTGATCCCTGGCCAGGGATCCCACCTGGTGCAGCAGACCTCTCCTGTTTCGTCCGCTGCTACCCTCAGCAGGGTATTTCAGTCAATCTGCCCCCACTCTATCTCTGGTGAATCTTTTCACCGCCCCTACACCTCTGGCCTGTGCCCAAACCTTTTTTAAAAAAATAAATAAAAGGACCAATGACATCAAAGTACTGATGAGTGACTGGGACTCACGCATTGCTATGGGTTGGCATAATCACTTAGGAAAACTATTCCGCAACTCAGAAGATACTCCTGGGTATACACACAGTAAAGATCTTTGCATACATTCATCAGAAAATATGAACTAGAATGCTCTAAGCAACACTATTCATAATAGCCACAACTGAAGTCATCTCAATGTCCAGCTGTCAAAAAATGGAAAAACAGTGATAGGCAAATAAAAACAAACAGTATAGCTGTATTAGAATGATCCACATATTGCTCAAGCAATTAATTTTGGAATATAATGTGAAATAACAGAAGTCAGACAGCAAAGAAAAAAAAGGCCCATAAGATCCCATCAATATAAAATTCAGAAACAGACTAAACTTACACTTGGTGTTAGAAATCAGAATGATGGTTATCCAAGGCAGTGGTCATGGGAGAAGGCATGGCTGGGAATGTGGGCAAGAAGGCTGTGGGGTGTTTGCAGTTTGTTTCCTGACCACCGAGGAAAATAACATCATTTACCACTTCGTCTGGATATTCCCACGGAAGAAAAGAAAGTCAAATCTTAACTTCCAGTTAATGTCATGCTGCACCCCCATTCCAGATCCATACTGGACTAATAGAGGGTGCTGACAATACCATGTATTTATTTTGCAGTGACTAAAGCATATATTTATTTTGTAGCTGACTATACCATGTATTTATTTTACAAACATTGATCATGCTGTACAATTATCATGTGTGCATTTCCTGTGTGTTATATCTCAATAAAAAGATTATTTTTGTAATATGTGAATAGAAAAAATCTGGAAAGATGGCAGCTAGAGGGAATTTCTAAGCTCAAAATACAATATCTCTGGTCATGTATTATACCAGTAGGAAAGTGAAATAAAAAGACAAATAAGGAGAGAAAGCAAGAAGGTAATGCAAATCAATGTACTCCGCAGGGGAAAATGTATTGGGAAGGCTGGGATCAATTTGGCCAGTTATTTCTAAATTAAAAATCAACACTGGGTTATTTACCAGTGACTTCGTGAACTTTCCACATATAAATTTTGGCTTACTGTATTGAAGTATTGAGTGTTTTTGAAAATGGCTCATTCAAAAGTGATTCAAATATAATGACTACTTTTCTCAAGATGCTGGGAAACTTCACAAGCCATTCAGTTCCTCAATTACTAAGCACAGGTCTTCTCCTCTTCACTTTCAACCAACCTACCCTCCCTACCCCACAGTCTGTCTCTAGCTCATAGATGTTGCAGGCAGGAGGAGTTTTCTCTTTTTTGTTTAAAGTCATGTTTTATTTTTAGTTTTGCCTGTGTATCTTGAGTAACATTTGTATATGGTTGGCTTCTGTATAGATTTTTATGTCTGTGTAAGACTCTCAATTTTCCTGGAGTACTGTTTTCATGTTATTATGGAACTGTGCATATGAACATACATACAGATACTTGTACAAATATCAGATAAAGGGGCTATGTGTATTAATATGATGTTATGTTAGCAATTTAGTGATCGGGCAAGTTAAATAAAATAACAGACCTAGGAAGTTGTTCTTTGAACTCAAGAAAAACTCAATTATTTGGTGAAAGTAAGGATTCTCTTAGCATTCTGCAATAGACAGATTCACTGGATTGTTGACAAAGTTTTAACTATTCAGTTGGTGATAGAGATCTCTCCCTTGAAAGCAGCATGAAACTTTGGGAGAAGATGGACTATAGGCTTACAAAGAGAACTATACTTAGTAGAGGAATGCCTGTGGAAGGTTTCTTTGTTGGATCAATTGCTTTGATTTTGAAATGAGGGTAATAAATGCTTTGACTCTGTTTCCCCCATAGTATTTTGCTCATACCAATATGGTCACATTACCTGGTGGGCTTTTATTCCATGAGTGTGGATTTCTTCCTGGTACAAACATGGGCTTATCAATAACTTTATCACAATCATTTATCATAGCCTTTGCCACATATTCCATAAAGGCTTATAGGGTGAGTGAATGAATAACACAAGAAACACCTACTGCTGAACCTAGAATACTATAAGCCCCCGGTAAATATTAGCTCCTTTCTCTTCTTCCTTCCTTATTATTCTGTATCTGGAAAATAGAATGAGTCAACCCTTAACTTATTAACTGTTGACATCTCTGAATGGACAGGAGCCATATCATTTATCTATAGAAATCAGCATAGCCTCAGCTATACAGAATAATTTTAAACATTGTCAGTTTAATAATAAAATCAACCCCCTTTAATTCCAGTAGATGCTTATTGACATCTCGCCAATGAAGTTACTCCTTCATCAAGCAATGGCATTATTTAATCAATCAGTGGAAAATTTAAAAACATTTTATTGATTTAGTGAACGGTTGTTCACATTCCTATTATATCATCCATTAACTGTATACTTAAAATGTTCTTTAATTTTTTCTGTTAGTTTTAACTACTGGTTGAAATTCAAATAACCAAGGACAGAATTGTATGTTGCATTTTGTTATGATCAATTGCTTAAAATGAGCAAAGTGATTGATCCTATTCCTTTTCTCTATCTTTTAACTAGTCAGAACTTATCACCACTCTCTTTGTGCTGAGACCTAATCCAGAGTCTCGAGTTTAGCAGTTTAAAACCCTCTGACACGTGGGGGTGAGGTGTGTGTGGGGGGGGTGGGGTCTGGATAGTGGAGGACTCAGGGCTCGGGTCAGAACCAAGAATCACCTTTTTCTACCCAAGCAACAAAAGGTGAAGTCATCAATGTGTGTAGTTCTGAAAATACTCACTAGTAGATATCATCCCTCAGCATTTTTAAAGAAAATCAGCTGGGATTACATCAAATTAAAGTGCTTCTGTATAGCAAGAGACATCAGCCAAAACAAAGAGGAATCACACTGATTGGGAGAAAATGTTTGTGCATAATACTAATGACAAAGGACTGATCACAAAGATATACAAAGAGCTGATGAAACTCAACAAAAACAAAGTAAACAATCCAGTCAAAAAATGGACAGAAGAACTAAAAAGATACCTTTCCATAGAAGAAATGCAAATGGTCAACAGGCATATAAAAAAATGTTCAACAGCACTTGTAATCAGGGAAATGTAAATAAAAATCATAATGAGATACCACCTCACCCCAGTGAGAATGGCACATATTCAAACAACTAGCAACAACAAATGTTGGTGAGGATGTGGAGAAAAAGGAACTCTCCTGCACTGCTGGTGGGAATGCAAACTGGTCCAACTACTATGGAAAGCTGTGTGGAGGTTCCTCAAACTACTAAAAATGGGGCTTGCATATGATCCAGCAATTCCACTCTAGGTATCTACCCAAAGGACACATTAATTCAAAAGGACACCTGCACCCCTATGTTTATTGCAGCGCAATTTACACAATAGGTAAGTTATGGAAGCAGCCCTGATGCCCCCAAATAGATGACTGGATCAAGAAGACATGGTATATTTACACAAGGGAATATCAGTCAGCTATCAAAAAGATAAACTCATGCCCTTTGCAGCAACATGGATGGAGTTGGAAGGGATTATGCTCAGCAAAATAAGCCAGGAAAAGAAAAGTAGCGAATGGTCTCATTTATAGGAGGAATGTAAAGAAAATGAAAAAGGAGTAAGAAAAAATAACTACAGTAAAGTAAAAATCAAAATCATCAGACAACTACAGATCAGAGACATTCTGTAGGTGAGGAGGAGGGAGGAGGATCAGGATAGGTGTGGGAAGACCACAAGGGACTATCGTGATGGTGCACAGCTGAACTGGTGGTGGGAATTTCATGGGGAAATCATACATTGTACAAAAATGAAGGATGATGTAATGAATATATTTAAAAAACCAGCCTCTGGTTTTAGAAATAGTCTGCACATCCAACTGAAAGAGGAGCCAGTGAGAGATCTGCAAGGCTGTGGATGAAACGCAGAGGCCTTTAGAAATAGTCT
>NW_004567106.1:63553740-63580498 GCF_000260355.1 Condylura cristata | reverse complement strand
CCATCAGTGCCCAGTTGGTTTGTTATTGTCCTGGAAACTGCGAACACAGTAAAATAACAAAGCACAGGGGACCATTTGGTGCTGCAGGCCCTGGGAAGGGCCAGTGGAATTTCTCTGATCAGTCTCCTTTTGACTTTTCCCATAGACCTCATTTCTGCACTGAAATTTCTGGAATGCTTGCTAGGGACAAAGATTGGCCACAGGGCAATTACACTTCTATCACCAGTGAGATCAGTCACTTGTGAAACGATTTCCAAGTGACACGTGGTATCACAATTGGAGTGAGACCGCAAATATATAGCACTTTCACTGTAAACAGAACTTTCACATCCTTTTTCTCAAATGCTTTTCATGGTAATACTGGAAGCCATATTTTAAGTGAATAACTAGCTGAAGTCCTACATGCTCACACATCGTATTTTTCATTATTAAATATTGATTCATTATCCAGTGTCTTTTCTTGGACCAGTATCGGAACTGATATATGGTACACAGCCAGGATCTCACTGAAAGTTGGTACTGACATTTTTATTGGCTGGTTGATAGTAAGGGGCACAATATTCCTAACACAATATCTGTTAGGGGCACAGACGTGAACACAGACTAGTTTTCGAAAAACAGGTATTACTGTTTTGGCTGAATATACAGATGGATCCAAGAAATTCATTTCCACATTGAAGATAAGAATTCAGTGAATATCTCATAAAAAAAAGTTATCTCTAAATGATAGCATTTTAAACATAATGATCAATGCTTCTATTCAGATGCCAACAAAAATAGTAACAAAAATCTTATGAGTCAATACTTATCACTGAGTTAATTGAATTAATCAAAAAAGATGAATCTAATAATACCTTTGTCACCAAATAACTATTAGGCAGCCCTCCACCCCTCTTCTGAATGACAATTCTGACTTTATGCAGACACAATTATAGGTAGATAGAAATGATACACAGAATGATAACACATGTCTTACAGTTTGCTAAGAAAAAATTCTCAGATACACTTTTCAAAACTACAGGACGACTCTGCTATATTATGAACATAACAATGTGATTGTCAGTAATGACTGCAAAAGAATGAAAACATATCACTGTGAATAACTCACAACAACTAAGCTTACACACAAAAGCCATCCCGAGATTTGAATGAAGCTGCAAAATAATCTTAGGAAAATCCTAGCAGAGTGAGAGAGGAAAACAAACTTAGCTGGATCAAACTTAAAGGATCAAAGCTGCTCAGGTACTTTGGGAATGTTTCCCCCCACCCCCTCACTCCCTGTTTCTGTCTTTCTCTTTTTATTTCCTGAAGTGGCTCCAACAGAAAAAAACTCTGAGATGAAAATCCCATTTTTAGGCTGCTTGAATCCTAAGGAGGGAAATTATGAACAGAAGCTCAGTCAAAAGCTCCATGAGTGAGCAATCACAGTTTTTTATTGTTTTATATCCCCATAGCAACACCCTCAAAACTCGACAACTATTTGACAGAATGAGTGAAATATGCAGCTTGCAGAATTATTTTTTTCTATTTTACTCCATTGTGAAATTCTCACATATCGGATCTATAGGATTGGACTTATGTCTGAGTGCCATCAAGAGATAGGCTTTATTATGGCACATATGCAGTATAGAAAATTTAGAAAATATTGTGGAAAACAATTTTAACATATCTCCCACCCTGAACCTACTGTAAAGTTTTAATGAATTGCCTTTTTTTCTAAAGCAACATACATGATCCCATTTTAAAAGCAACTCTAATATCATGTGTTCATATTTTCACTTATATATATTTTCCAACACCATTCATTCTACATGACCAACATGACATCGTCATACTGGAACCCAGTCGTATCATCAGGCCATTCCAGAAGACTCTGTTGGTCCGCTTTGTTCAAATCTTGTGGCCTTTTACAAATAAAGACCTTTGTAAAACCCTACCCTATCAATTCCTGCTGGAGATGCTTCATGGATTCTGAGTGCATTAGGATATAGATTCAGCTCTTCAGTGCCACTCGTGATACTATCTACAATCTGGCCGTGCCAAGCTCTCCAGCTTCTTCTTGGGCCATGATCTTTTGGGATCTGGTCTTACTAATCGATCACTTCTGTACACAGATCCTTCTTTGGCAAGCCACAGAGCTTCAGGATATGATTTTCTCTAAGACTACAATGACACCTTCCCCTCCACTGACGTTAACCTAATGGCACCAGGACACTTCTCACTTGAGTAATTCTTAGCTTTCCCTAAGCCTAAGTCCACCATGCCAAAGTTGGAATTGCAGTACTCCCAAACACCAATTTTCGTGGTACAGAGCAAGTGTAAGATCTGTGTTAAAGGCCAAGGTTTACTAAATTGAAAATTGCATTAGATATACACATTTCACCTCTACACTATTCTCCTGTCTAGCTCTGTTCCTCATGTTCACGTGCAGTCACCAGTTGGAATGGCATTTCTGTTTGGGTACCTATTTATTTCAATGTTTGTCCTATCACATAGGTATGTTCTGTTTGTTCGTTTTGTTTTTTTACCACTGATTGTGTGTGTGTGTGTGTGTGTGTGTGTGTAACTGAGGTTAAATAGCTAAATTGCTTTCAGACCTTAAAGAGCACAAAGGAAAAAAAAGTTTCTGACTTTCTCTTTGGGGCATGAACTTGCAGATTGCAGTAACAGCCACCACCTTAGCAGAGATCCAAGGCCCACTGGAAACTGACAATGCAGAAAAAAAAGGGGGGCTACTTTTCAGGAGGCACCACTCTGGCCCTGGACTCTATTATAAAGTTTGTTCTAACTGGATTGACTTACCCGGTCCTGTGGTCACTGTTACTATGGTATGGTTGCTCCTTCTGATCTTTGGCCCTCATCTCATGAATCGCTTCATTAGTCCCCTTTGTCTCCCCAAAGCTGGCGATGTTAACAATTTCCAGAAAATTGTAACTCGACAGTATAAACAATTGGGATTATCACCCGGTGACAACTAGTCATAGCTCAAGTTATCTAGGGATTCGATTGGTCTCCATGCCTCCACCCCTAGTCAGCAGCACGCAGTTCCAGAAGATAAACCTCTACCCACTGCTGTTCAGGAGTGAGGAGCAGGATATAGACAGACGTGTCCTCCGTCTGGTAACCCTAACTTCCTTGTCTTTGCTCAGCTCATCCTTGCTCTGCTCTTGTTTATCTCTCCTTGCAGACAAAACCAGAAAACCAGGCAAAACTGGCTGAAACCACAATGGAGACAGAAACAAGATAAGTTTGAGCAACAGCCTCACAGGCACTGATAATCCCAGTGCCAACGTAGATCTGGTCAGGACCAAACTTGGAAGAAAAAGAGTTGTGAAGGCAGTTCCTGAAAGCCCCAGCCTACTTCTCTGAAGTCCTGCTGATGCAGACTCTGCTCTTTCTTAGTACACCCCCATATAAGTCCCTGATCTCCCCCAGTTTGGAGAGACAGCTTTCGCAGCCCTCCGCGTCCTCAGATTTGCGGGCACCTGACTGGACCTGACTTCCTTCCACCAACTCTTGTCTCTCCAGTTTTAGCTTATGAGTTTGCCAAGTACTTGGCAAGAAGCGAAAACCCAAACTCATGTAACATTGGTGATTTGCCTGCCCTATCATGGTTCCTCAGCACATGTAATTGAAGTGAATGAGTGGACAACAGTCAAAGTATTTGAAAAGAGTATCCAATGACAAGACAGACTAGGAAACTTTACAGGCTTATCTCTATTTGCGGAAAGGGTTGTCATTAAAAGCTAAATGCACCGAAAAAAATGTACAAATAGGCCCTCCCTGGTGGCGCAGTGGGTTGAAGCACTGTACTGAGAATCAAAGGCCACTTCCGCATGGGTTCCATCCCTGCCTGCCCCCGAGATGACCACATGGCGTGGCAGACTTCTCCTGGCCCGCCTGCTGCTCCCCTCAGCAGTGTGCCTCGTCGGTCTGCCTGTTCTGCGCCCCACTCTGTCTCTGGTGAAGCCTCTCACCCTCCGCATCTCTGGCCTGTACCCCAGTTCTGTATGAATAAATAAATAAATCTTTAAAAAAAAAGTACAAATAGATGGGTGAGTATTCCTTGAGTGCCCAAATAGAATATGGAAAGTTCAAAATGAAGAGCAGACAGCTATATAAATCGCCAGAAGTTATTTTCTCTACTCCTACTACTTTTCAACATAACGTGTAGTTTGAAAAAGAAATATAAATGTTTTCCACTATATTATCTCTTAATAGATCACACGTTATCCCATCTGAGTCTCACAAGAACCCCATGAGATAGCATTTCTACTGGATGAACAATGAAATTAAATCCAGTGTCTATGACTACTCAGAATGCCGAGAATCAGAACTCACACGCTGGTTTTCTCTAGAGACTAAGTAGTAAGCCCAAGAATGGAGAATCATGGACTGCAGTATATTTTGTTCTGATTTCCTCCCCCTGCATCTGTGGTAATCTTGGTTGGGCTTTTAATAACCTGATACAGCTTTTCAATGAGAAGCAAACAAACACCTACATCTTTCCAAGTTTCTGAGTTTAAAAATCTGACTTTGCTTTTAACTGCTGTTTCTAATGCTTTGGGGATCGATGAAATTTTGTTTTTCTCTCCAACCATATTTCAAAATAAACTCTGAGTCACATTTGTCTTATTCTTTTTTTTAACCAGCAAGAAAAGACTCTCAAGAAAACTATCTTGATGCAGAGACCCTACTCACACACCAGCTGTGACACTGGCTCACTTCCATATAACCTAATATGGAAAAAAAAAAAAGTTTTGCCTGGAACTGAGTAAAGATTGCCAGACTTAACAAGCTTTAGTAAGAAAGTACCACAGAGCTTTCTGTTGAGAAGTAGTTAAATTTTAGTTCAATTGCACAGCTTATCTGTTCACTTGAACGAAACCGTAACTGAATTTCTCCATAGTTAACAACCACCTTTTTGCAGTTACAGGCAAGGTGAGTGATTCCCAGGGCTGTCCCAAAGGCTCTTGGTGACAGTCTATTTAACATGTTGCCCCTCTTGGTTTACAGAAGTGGGGTGACTGAGGATACCGGATTCAGATTCTCTGGGAAGTCCTCTGAGTTTGTATCAAAACAAATAGCTTTACTCATTATTATTATTGAGATAACGTTGGTTTACCACACTGCAGATGAGCTGGAGGTCTAGGGTCACTGCCTTCAGATGTTGTTAGCACATCACACCCACCATCAAGGCACCCAGCGTCTTCCACCACAGTCCTCTGGGGCCCTCCCCATTTGACTCTGCCTTTTCCTCCTCTGGTAGCCTCAGTTCCACAGATTTCCAGAGCTTGTTATTAGTTTAGAGAAAATAAATAGCTTTCACCAGAGGAAATGCACCTCCTCCATCTTCCATCTGAAGTCCTCGTGGGTTTATCATCATCTTCCTCAATTAGTGCCTCTGACTGACATTCTGGTCTCCTCTTACTCCCATCACTCTCCTGGACTTTTCTGAAATATCTCCCTTTGCTTCACCATAAATCTGAGCATTCTACAGGGGCTATTCAATCACGAGGATTGGCTTGCTTCCATCTCCACACCTATCCCCATGGTTCAGACACTCTCTCATGCATCCTGGCTATTGTCATCTGAATGGACACTGACGTTTCTATTATTGTTTGAGGCAGGAGCAAAGGTTTGTAAGTCAGACAGACCTGGGTTTGAATTCTCGACCTGCCACTGACTGGCTGATTTCTCTTACAAATGGTTTAACTTCTCCATCAAAGTGGAGAATGTCCACTCTGTGCTGTTATGGGAACTAAGTGAGGTGACATGCAGCTGTGAAGAAAATGCTCAGCAAACCTCGGCCAACTCCTATTTCTGCTGTTATTTTCTTCCTAATCTCATACATTCTGCAAAATACTGTTGAATTCCTTTTCCCAGATATGCATGTAGAAACTGAAAGGGAAAAAAATGGCACTCCTTGACATTTGTCCTGGCCCATGAGCAAGGGAGTATGTCTAACAATTCAACCAAGTTCAAGAGAACTAATGGCAAAACGTTTGCTGTTTCTAAAGGTGACTATCATAAACCCAGGGCAGGTGATTATTATATTTCCATAAATATCCTGGTGTTCCTTGTGGTTATACAAAAGGTAGGTGACCCCTCCAACCCCACCCTTACCCCAAATTTGCATAGGAGAGAATTGCAGTAAAGAATAAAATAGCTAATTTATTTTTTCAGCCACCTCATATTTTGGGTCACTTCTCATTGTTTCTTTTCTTTTTAGGTCTACTAACTACCATATCTAATCTTTGATTTCAAGCCATGATCTTGATGTACATGTATTGCCTCTCCAGTACCTCAAATTCATCAGAGGCTGTTTAAGCCCAACACTTTGTTGGAAGCGGTTGAAATGGAGGAGGATAAAGCAGCACATGTAAGAGGTTTATAGGAGTTTGGAGCAGGCTGAGGTAACAGAAAAAAAGACAATTCTTCTGCTTTGTCACTTTCTTGGACAGTCAAGGGAAAGAGTAACCCAAGAAGAATCTAGTCCTACCCAGGTTACATATGTATGAGAAATTAACTAACATTATGAAAATCATATTTAAAGTAAAATGTTACTATCATTACTTTGAGTAAGTCAAACAACAGCTGCTGTCCAGTGAAGAGTATTTAGCTCGGTGTTAAAAGACCCTGATTGCAAGTTCACATGACACTCCTAACTAGCCAAGTGATCTTGAACAAGTCACCAGCTCTTCAGGCACCAGTCTCAACTGTAACAAGAGGAAGAATAGACTAGAAAAGCCCTGTTATCTGTGGGCTGCAGTCCTTGGGTAAGGATTCCCAATGGAGATTGGCTTTTGGAGAAGAATTAAGATTCTGACCATTAGAAAGGAAGAGAGAGAGAGGAACAAAGTTACTTGAGTAGAAACAGACAATTCATATCCAAGGGAGAACAGATTTGTTTAAAAGCGTGACTGGGAGGGTGTTGGGGAAAGGTTCTGTTGATTATGTCCTTGGATGTCAATTTTTTATTTATTCTTTGGAATAGGTGATAGGGACTAGGAATTTTGACATAAAGGATAGTTTTAGACAATTCAAAATCAGCATATAAAATGAGTTGGAGAAAGGAAGGATTAACTACAGCAAGAAGCTAAGCTAAGCTAAGATTCTTGAAATCTGTATTAAGAGGGCGACAAGACAGTGACACTTTGCAGGAAAGTGTAGTCGATGAGGAATCTATAAATGTGCATTTACTTCTCCCAGCACACCCCGAGTCTGTTCTGGTTAGTCTGAGCGGGGAGCCCAGTTCAGGGCAACACTGAGCTCTGTCCCCTGGGCCTGAGAATTGTGCTATTAGTGACTAATAAATCATTTGGGAAATCAGTCTCCAGGAACAGCCAGGATCATTCTTAATTGAAAATGTAAAATGAACATGGATTATTATGTAATTAGGTCTCTACATTAATTGCATAACTGAATTGTAAATTGTACAAAGCAATGCCAAATGACTTTAAAAGAGATCTCTGCATGATTCTGAAAGAACAGACATATTAAAAGACTTCAAATCTGAAAGCTAAGCTACTGGATTTTTCTTTCCAGGAAAAAAAGATAATTTCTCTCATCACCCTTTAATATTTAGGTATTTTACAGCTATTTAAAGAACTTGACATAGGCTAATTACTCATTGAAATAAATACTATTAGAAAAGAAATCCAAAATTAAGTTTCTTGTATTGTTAGCACAAAAATTTGCTCTAACATGAGCCTACAACATCTTTTTCTTAAAAAAAAAATATATATATATGTGTGTGTGTGTGTGTGTATGTATGTGTGTGTGTGTGTGTGTATATATATATATATATATATATCCAGGGCCCTCCCTGGTGGCACAGCGGGTTAAAGCGCAGCACTAAGAAGCTAAAGCCACTTCAGCATGAGTTCGATCCCTAGCCCGGAGGCGACCCACATGGTGTGGCAGACCTCTCCTGACCTGTCTGTTGCTCCCCTCAGCAGTGTATTTTGTCAGTTGGCCTGTTCTGCTCTCCACTCTGTCTCTGGTGAATTCTCTCACTGCCCCTGCACCTCTGGCCTATACCCCACTTCTGTATGCATAAATAAATCTTTAAGATATATATATATACACAAAAGGGCAGGTGGATTATATTAAGAAAAGGGAAAAGGGCCCTCCCTGGTGCTGCAACAGGTAAGGATGGAGCACTGAAAGCTAGCTGCAGCCACTTCAATGAGATTTCCATCCCCGGCCCCAGAGGTGACCCACATAGTGTGGCAGATCTCTCCTGACCCGCCCACTGCTCCCCTCAGCAGTGTACTTCGTCAGTCAGCCTGTTCTGCTCCCTACTCTGTCTCTGGTGAATCTTCTCACTGCCCCTGCACCTCTGGCCTGTACCCTAGTTCTGTATGCATAAATAAATAAAAAATATTTTTAAAAAGAAAGAAAGAAAAAAGTAAAGGGAAAGGATGCTTGCATAGATGCAAACGGGCAGGGGGAGCTACCTTTGGAAGTGAGGGGTCTAAGGAAAAGAGGCCTGCATAGACACAGGCAGGTGGGAGAATGTTGAGTCCACAGCATCTTCTTAGCAACTCGGACCTAGGCAGAGGCAGGGGCAGAGTGGAAGCCCAGGTCTTTCTCAGGGCCCAGGCCCACCCCTTCCTAGTAAATGCTGTTAAGGTCTTAACAATGTCAGTTGCCTTGACCCTTCCCCACCCTCCAGCCCTGCCTACTTTATCTAAATTTTAATGTTTCCAAATGATGATGTCAGGTCAAGTGACAGGAACTCTTCACATTATATGTGGCAAACACTTGCAACACATTCAGTGCTGGTACCAGGCTCAAAATGCATGTAGGTACAAGAGGAGTTCAGAGACACTGCTAGGAGCCAAATTAAAAGGAGATAGATTTAACAGAAGAAAAGATGAGACTGAGGTAGGATGGGTAACATTCAACTCTTAGAAGATTTTAAAGTCCTCCAGTTGAAATAAATTCCAACAATGGTAACTTCTTAGCATCATCAGAGACATGTCGTAGAGCACAGGATTTGACTAAGGGAAATATATTTTAGTTTCTGTGGTGTCAACTATTTTCTTCACTTCTTATTGAGAAGTTACCTTTACAGTAGAAAATGGAAAAAGCAGGAAACTCCATGTGTACAGTTGAGAGGGAACTAGGAAGAAATTTGTATTTATATACTGTATGTGTATCCAAAGTCATGCGTCTTGTACTCATGACTTCAAAGAAACTCAAAAGATGATTGCTTTTCTCTTCATTTGTAAATGAGAAAGCAGAGGCTTGAGAAGTTCAGAAACTGGTCAGCATCAGCTGGAGATGGGAAGAGTTGAAACTAACATGTAGATTTAAGTCTCTTTCTGTTACTTCAAAGGTAAGAAGGGAGGGAAGGAGGGAGGGAGGGAGGGGAGGAGAAGGAGGGAGGAAGGAAGAAAGGAAAGAAGGAAAGGGATAATAAGGGAGAGAGAGAAAGTGAGAATGAGAGAGAAAAAGGAACAAGTAAAGTTATCCAGTTACCCAGTTACTTCACTCACATTGTTTGAACAGAAGCAATTAGTAACTTCCATTAATTTGAGCAACTGTGCAAAAACCCAGTTGTTTGGATTCTTTTAGAAAAAGATTTGATTGAAAATTAGTTGTTTCAGTGGCCACATGTAGACCTGGATGTAATAAATGACCACCTTTGTGGCCTCCAGCTGGCAGAAGACAAAAGAACCTGAGGCAAGTCAATGGCAAATTGCCACCCCAAACAAATTGCAGTGTGTAAGTTCTGAAACTTGAATTGCCTTGCAAGGATTAAGGGTCAAGACTGAAAAATTAAAAATGTTGCCTAGTCTAGGAAATAGTATATGAATCAAAAATCTTACCTGCACTTCTAATCTCCCACTTTCACGACATCTAAACTGTTTTGTTATTCTTAATGGGCCAAATCCCCCTTGTGGTTATGTTCTGGAAATTCCATTTTTGTGGTAATTTAAAAAAAAATCATACAGAGGTTCTTTATATTTGGTTTATGTAGGAGTTAAGACCACTTCAAACACACTTTTCTTTCTTAGTCTGATAGCTAGTTAATATTGTCATTCACTGGTTGAAATAAAAGTAGGTTGGTCTACAAAAATACATGAACACCCAAAAAAGACTGAATTGTATCTTTGAGAAATGATGTTTTGTTTTTTTTTCCCAAAGACAGACATCAAAAGCTACATACTGCAGAGAGTTTATTTTGAGAAGCTTCAGTCAAAACAGTTTGGAAACTATGAAATGAGTCATTTTTTTCTTAAAGAAATGTAACTTTGTCTATTCCCACTGCATTTTTGGTTTGGTAGGAGACATCTTTATTCCACAGGATTTTAAAAGCATGTTTAAGATTCCATAGGTTTAGTATTACATCACTAATGGTTTCTAATGAGATCCAGGCAATAGCAAGCAGGAGGAAAAAGAGCAGCATCAGCACCATGTAAAATGTGGAAAAGCATCCACACTTTATCTCTGGCTGAAACCATCTGGAGAAAACGGGAAGTTCACATTCTCCCAAGCAGACGAGGAGGACATGATACCCAATGCTGGGCTATCTGGCACCAGGCATCTCGTGGGCTTACTTTCCACTTTCCATGTGGATGTTTGCTGGCTGGTGGTTAGGTCAAAAGGGATCAGGCAAACAGGCACAAGACTGGATGGGTGTTTATCCCACTGAGTCATTAGGGTCTCAGCAAATTGCTCACTTTTATTCTCTTTAACAACAAGAATCAGGTTATTCTCTTTAACAAGAATCAGGTGATTCTTGTACACACTTCTCAAAAGTTTGGGCTTTTGAGATGACAACTATGGATATGTAGGAGGGGAATATTAGGAATAAATCCCTCTGAAGCTTCCAGCAATGATGATATTTAAACAAATGTAGGTTAGGATGTCAAGATGACCTACATAGGAAGTACTATCCCAGAGGGGTCAGATTTTTGGTGAATGATGACAGGTCAATGGGATGAATGGGGACCTTCTAGAATGCTCGATGGCGCCAACATAAACCTCTCCACAACAGGTGTGATAATAACTGCTAACATGGGTTTAGGATTTTGCTGGATCAAACTTCTTTCATCTGCACCATCTCTTCTCTTTATCAAAGGCCAATTACATGGTAAGTCCTACCCATCGGTCTCAGATCAAGCCCACTCAACAATTACTGGCTGAAGTACAGAGCTTCCACATGTCACGTGCTTGTAGTTATCACAGTGGAGAGGGAGATGGACACAAGATAGAAAGTTGAGCATGAAAAACACAACAGAAACATAATTCTCTTTAAATGAAAAAGGACGAGTGAAATCAGGATTTGGGGAGTAAGTTTGAAAAGTACACGTCAAAGGAGATATTTTAGAAATTTGAAGTTTTTTATAAGGAAGCATCAACATCATAAATTATTTATAGAGTGCAGGCATTTGCACATACAATAATTACTGCACACCTACAACATTCCAAGAGTATGCAAGGGCAGTTAGTAACATTGTTTTTAAAAAATTATAGTGTTCAATTTTGTCGTTTTCTATGAAAATTATGACATTCAATTGAGGAATAAAATCTTGGTCCTTCTACGAAATTGTCTTGCTTATCACACTGGGCAGTAAACTTAACAAATTAATCAAATTAGTGCCTTGATCAGAGATGATTCTAGAAATTCTAGAAAGTCCCTTTTCATCCCATGTTCCATTACCATTAACCAAATAAATTGCTTGTTAGTGCAAAGCAAAGAGTGATAACACTTTCTCATATATCTGGCTGACTTCATTTTGAGTCCAGACATTGGCATAGTAAAAGAACAGCTATTGGCACCTCATCAGACAGAAAATTCTGAAAATGAGCTTTTTTGATTTCCTTTTAATATATAACTTCAACTTAGTATTGTACCCAAGATCAAATAGAGCTGCCTGAAGACTGGCAATGTCTCAAGCAAGAATTTAGGGAGAGCCACAAAGTTGTCAGTTGGCTTATGATTTTAGTACTGGCAGTTTTATTGATTCCTTAGGACTTTTCTCTATAAGTGTCTGCCCAACAAGAGAGCTCAGTGTGCAAAATATACTAATTTTTATAAGAATTAATCACTAAATCTTTGAAGAAAAATCTATGATGAGAGAATGAAACAGAAAAGGAATAAAGGAAGATAAAGAAAATAGACTGGGATTATTGCTGTTGATTGAAGTACAGATGTTATGTTTAGATATTATCTGATTCTACAATACAATATTGGGAAATTTGTACATTTACATTTTTCTTATAGTTGTTTCCGTCTTTATTTTAGAAATTACAGCATTCGAATTTACATTGTTAAAATATTTGACACACATTGTAGTAACACCAACAATTCCTTATCCTTAGTTTCATGTTTAAATCAATTAATGATGAGTATGGTCTAAGTTTAACAGAAAATAACTGCATTCTAGCCACTAAAGGAAAGGAAGTTATTTGTACTGCTTTTCTCCTCAACTCCTTTCCACTGGTCATTGTTATTTCATGTTACCACTTAAAATTTTCTAGGGAATAGGCCCTCCCTGGTGGCGCAGCAGGTTAAAGCACAGCACAAAGAGGCTTAAGCCACTTCCGCATGAGTTCGATCCCCACCTGCCCCAGAGGAGATCCACATGGCGTGGCAGACCTCTCCTGACCCGCCCGCTGCTCCCCTCAGCAGTGTACTTCGTCGATCTGCCTGTTCTGTACCCTGCTCTGTCTCTGGTGAATCCTCTCACCCTCCGCATCTCTGGCCTGTACCCCAGTTCTGTATGAATAAATAAATCTTTAAAAAAATTTTTTTTTCTAGGGAATAGCCCATTGTTCATTTACTACTTTATTAGTCTTTTTTTAATCTTTAAAAAATACTAGATATTTTGAAGTCAAAATTTACTATAGTCCTTGACTACGCTCTACCTCCCCCATCCCACTTCCAAGGAAAAAACAGCTAGCCATAAAATTAAAAAAAAATAGCAGAACAATTATGAATTTCTAGTGTTTATGGAGAACTTCATTTTAAATTATGTTGCTCAAGGTGCAAGGCAGACCTTTGGGTCATCTAAGCACAGGTAGGTACACGTGGTCAACAAGACTTTGAATAGTAGCAGTGAAGATGAGTTTTCTCCTTGTACATAAACTTTCCCCCAGTATTCCATATGTCCCACAAAGGTATCTAGAGGTGATCATGCAACATCTCGATCTCTCAACAGCCATCATCTCCAGAAGCATTTTGTCTGGTGGGTTCAACATGTTCTGTCCATTTCTACCTGTTACGGGTTTCTCATAGACTTTATCGACCCCCCACCCCCACCCTTCTCAACAACACAGAACCAATGATTCCGTATTTAAAACAAAACAGATTTGGTGGTGAAATGGCTCCAAGGGAAGTTCTGTTCACAGATTTCAGGTCACTGTGCACCTGTACAATGCAAGTTCATCAGATCAGTTGGTCTGATCTTATTACAGTGTGGAAATGCCACCATCAAAGTACCTACTGAAGTTTTACTTAGAATTTGTCGTATGAATTTCTGGTTATTACCTGTGTAGTCATGAACTCAAAAACCCCTGTGAGATATAGATTCTCACAAAAATCAAATGGAATGAGTAGAAGGGTAAGAAAAGCATGCTACTAAAATTTTAAGACTGTGCCAGATTTTCCTTCAAATCATCATTTCAGGTTCTGTTCTCTCTTAAGAGTGTTGACATTATACATTGGGGTGGATTTTCAGTCTATCTTTATCTCTTTTCTAAAACCATATGTTTCATGTGTAGTTGTCACAGGATACTATCATATTCTTTACATTGGCTTCTAGGTTGCTGACTAAATTTTCCAAAGTTTGGTAGAGAGGATTTCAATATTATTGGTTTGGATTAAGGTATGAAGATATTTAAACACTTTAGTTAAGCAATCTGTTTAATGCTAAATGCTAAGGGTATGGATTTAATTGTGGTTTCAAGACATCAACTCAAAGCAACACACACACACATATAGTATACACATATACCCACATGTACATACATACACACCTACACACACACACATACACACACACACACACGACACTATTTGCTAAATGCAGTGCAAACAGAAGATAAAGCAAAAATGAATAAGCGCATGATTCTGGTCTTTAGTTAGTGGTTCAGTAGCGACACAAAAATTAAAAGATCACAACACAGAGTGCTATTACTGCTCTAGAGAGTCATGTAGCTCAGAACACACTCAGAGTAAGGTGATTAATCAGACTTGAGTCTGATAAGCTTTCCTGAGACTTAGTCTCAAAGATGAGATTTGAGGGAAAAAGGAGAGAATCCCAGAGTGTCACTCATGTCTCAAATGTGCTGTGTAGGTCTTTATTTTTTTGTCTTGTTTTGTTTTGTTTTGTTTTCCTCTTGGGCTTCACCTGCGTTCTCTAATCCATCGACTCTGAGTAGATCTCCATCTACTACTTTTCTCTAGTCACTCTTGCTTTGTGCAAAATCAGAGAAGCTTATGAAGGTGAAGAGGAAGAGGAGAAAAATATCTGGGATTTTGGATGTGGACGGACTGTCTTTTCTATCAAAGAAAGGCCTCTTTAGAGTAGCTAGTCTGGATTTTCCTCAGTGACTAGCGATGATTATGATCTCTACCACATAGCCCTGGCAACCCATCTCCTAAGCTTTCCATTAAAACTAAATAAAAATGTTGGCATGTGGAGTACTGCCACTGGGTGACTGCTTGGGTCTGGGCTTGAAGTGTATGGTGGATGCCAACTTCATGTGGCACCCAGCTGCACGCTTGTCATCTGATCTTTTTCTGTGGTGACCCATAGATGCTTTAGCACAGTGGTGGGTCATTGAATTACATTTTCCAGAGTGGAGTGGTAATCCCAAGATTCATGGAGCAAAGAAATGGGACCCATTAATTTTGGTCTAAAAATAATTTTCACTTCGAAAACAAATTTAATTATCTTCCTCTTCACTATGAAAAATTGGGTTCATCTTAGAAAGGAGACACAGAACCTTTTCTTGAAGTAGACTGTACATTCCAAAATATCTCTGGCAGGGTCTGGGGTCTGCTTCTGATTAGATAATAGACATAAACCTCCTTCAAATAAACATCAAACCCTTCAAAACAGAACAGCACATGAACAAAATGCATCTGTCTTAAGTAGGAGGCTTGGTGCAATAATTATCAGAAAGTGGTTTACTTTTCCTGCTATCAGCCATCATTAAGAACTAAGAAGCAAAAACTAGGTTGAGTGAAACTCTTAAGTCGAAACTTCAAGTCAATGTTCAATCTATTCTAGATAGTATTCTAGATAGTACAAGGTTTAATCCTGACCTTAAGGGAATACATCCATATCTATGGTGCTCTATCATTATCCCTCAAAACTAAATCCATTGCTAATAAAATCTGAATTTTGAAAGTTTTTTGTATCAGAAGATTTAGCTCTTTGTACTGGAGAAGTGTAAGTCATTCTGAAAAAACAAAGCAAGACAAAACATCTCAACTAGGTGTGTCTGTATAGGGCCTCCTCCTTCAGGGTGCAATCAATGTATGTAGAACTCAAAACCAGTAAATCAAGAAAGAGGGGGAAAGAGCAAATTCCCATGGGCTCATTATAGACCAGGTTATAACTAGATAGGTTGAAGGTCACTCTGAGGATAACTATTGTTTGGAAATTCCAATCTTGCTGCCACACACCTTTGACCTTTCAGGAAAATCCTATATGGGGAAACGAAAAACAATATCTTCCATCTTGAAAGGAACCCTAAATAATGAAATGAGTAAGGAAATTCCTGCTTCTCTTAACTTTTTGATACTTTGTGCCAAATGATTTCTGCTTTCCCATCTGGCTTTACCATTTGGCTTTTGTAGATTTCATTAAAACAGAACAATGACTTCTGTCCTTACCAGGCTGTTCTTTATACAGAGACCCTTTTAAGAGAAATGTAATTTTAAAAGTCTCAGCTCCCAGTGAGTATATTGTTAAATGTGGGGAAGAACTTAAGAAACAATTGGTTATTTCCCTGTAAAAGCAATGGATTCTAGAAGAAATACCATGGTGATTATGATTTGCTGCTTCCTTTCGAAAGTCTTTATCTCAATAAGCTCTACAGCTTGTAACCATACTGATTTCCTGGTTTTTCACATTGTGCTGTAGTTATGTAAGATGCTCCAATGAAGAAAATGGAGGAAAGATTCTTAGGACTTTTCTGTACTATTTTTATAACTTCCTGCTACTCTAAAGCTATTTCAAAATAAAAATCTAAAAAATGAAAACAATTAAAATGAATGTCAGTGGTCAAAAAGAGCAATAAAGGAAAACAGTCCCTTGAACCAACTCAAGAAGTACAAATTTAATTTGTTGAGATAGTTAGTTTAAAGAGGACTCTTGTATCAACACTGTCTTACAGAAGCCCTCCATTGACTCTGTCTTCTTGTCACAGTTCTAGAGTTGTACTCTTACCTATTTTGACCAGACATGTGAAAACTAGAGATAAAGAAATAAAATTAAAATAAAACTGAAGCCATTCTGATTTCTTACTCAAAGCAAATGGCATATTATTGCTCTGATTGTAACATTAACATTCTCTACAACAAATAATGTAGTTCAGTGAATCCTATTTCTACTCTTCTAATAGCTCCTCTTTCCACATAAAGGCTAAGTGATTATTTACAAAGGCAGGAAGAAAATGGATTCCCATCAGAGAAGCTGGAGGAAATTTAAGTTCATGCTCTGCCTTCTGACTTGTTGACTCTCAATGATTGAGGCCATGGAACTGTTCATGAGACAATTGAATTGGGACCAGCAGTATTTGGCTGATGATATTGCATAGTTCAATTAAAATGTCATTGTTATGTAAATTTTACTCATTCATTTAAGACTCCAAGATCCTCTGGCCAGTTCCATCGAAACAGTAACATAAAGATAAATTTCCAAAGTAATGGCTATTGTATATACAAAATGACCAGCTGCCCACTTAATTGGCTGAAAAGAAAGTGAAGGCTCAGTGATGGTTGTGTTTCTGAGAAAGTGTACATGATCTAAGAATGACATAATAAACTCTTTCAAATATTTTGAAGTAGCTTTTAAAATTGTAAACTAAATATAATTAGTCAAGTTCCTACCATCGCCAGCATGTAAAAATTAATAAGTGGAAAATGCAGAAACTCCAGAATTTCCTTCAATAGGTAGTTGTTAATTGATTTGTGGTGATTTGGTAGGACATAATTTCCCCTCAAAGCAGGGAAAATAAAATAGGAGCCATAGGGAGGACAAGATCAAAACCTGGAACTGCTCAACAGTTGCAAACAGGATGATAAAGGAGGGAATTGTTGAAGACAGGTGTGACCTTCAGGAATCTGGAAGGTTTTATTGACACCATGGAGGATAAGATGTAGGAAATATACAAATGCTATAAGGTTGACAAACAAGAACCAATCTACACAGCCACTAACACAGAACTTTAAACACAAATTTTGGTCCATGTAGCTAATATACTTATTTCTGGTCCTGGAGTCTATGGCAGGGTCTCTGGGTTTGAAGGTACAGACAGAAAGCCATATAAGAGAGTTGAGATAGTTACCCTGGCTTGAGGTGGTAGATGAGGAGCCAGGGACAAATACAAAACAGTTGCTTATTAGTTGACCTTTCGGGTTTTTCCTTTCCAACCTGTGTTATCCATAGTCTGACTTTTCTTAACTATCAAAGTCCCTCTTCCAACATTCCATATCTCTTTATAGCTTCTCTCATTACGTTCCTCCAGCATCATGAACCATACTTGTATTGACCAGGTTCTCCAAGATGCCAAGGTGGTACTAGAAATGCAAGAGATTTGTAGGGGAAATACTTATAAGGGAAGATGAAGAAGTACCAAAAGAGGCTGGGAGAGTCACAAAGTGAGATTTAGCTCTGATAGTTGTGAAGGAGAAGGGAAAGGAAGGGGGAAGTGTTTAGATGGGAGTGAAATTCTAAGAAAGTTGGGCAAGACCCATAGAAGTCAGCAAAATCAAATTCTCCACCAGGAACAGGTCTGCCTTAGTGTCTGTGGTAGGCTTCTTGGGAAGGGTGATCTCAGTAAGAAGAGTTTTAAAGGCATCAGCCTGTTACCCCCTCTACAACAAATGACCTGAGAGGCCATTTCATGGCCATGAAAGTCAGTCATGCTTGACTGAACCTTACCATTCATGACACCCATAGCTGCATTTTCCATTGTCATTACGTGAGTAAATTCACCATAAAGTCTCACAATAATGTTGGTGTTTTTGCCTTTTCTATAAATACTTTCATTAAAAGTATTTTCTTTTCTTTTCTGTCTTAATCCCCCTTAATGTTCAAGGCTCCATTAAAATGTAGAGGAACCAAATAACAGGGAAAAGAGAGTAACTATAATAAAGTAAAAATCAAAATCATCAGGCAACTAAGATCAAAGACATTCTGTAGGGGAGGAGAGAGGATCAGGACAGGGGTGGGAAGAGCATAAGGGATTATGGTGATGGTGTCCGGGGGAACAGGTGGTGGGAATTTCATGGGGAAATCATACATTGTACAAAAATGAAGATAATGTAATGAATATGTTTTAAAAATAAAATAAAATAAATTTAGAACCTTTAAAAAAATACAACAAACCATTTCCTCAAAGATGTCTTCCATTTAAACTCCTTTTTTTTTCTGAATAGTGTCTAACCTCTACTTTCTATTGTTTAATTAAATACTATTTTCTCCTGTTTTCTATGGTTTTATGTGTGATCATTTAGCTCCATCCAGGTACTAACACCTAAAAGTCCTTAGCTTTGCTTTTTTCATAGTAGTCTCAGGATTCACCACAATATGTGAAAAAGGGTGGCTAGTCGAAATAAATAACATAATTCAGAAGACAGACACTTCTAAATGCAGAATTTCAGTTTTTAATTAAATCTTAGGTTTAATAGCAAACTCGTCAAATTCCTAACATCATATTCTCTCCAAGAATTCTAGAGTGACAACCTCCGGAAGTTAATGAGAATTACTATTTCCTTACAAAACAAGATGGAACCAATGATTCAGGTAAGTAAGAGACCAACAGCATCATAAACAATGGGGTGCTCCAGGTGGAGGGTTGAAGCAGCCTCTTGAGGGACAGTAATGTTACCCCTGGTCGTAGTTCTGCAGAGGTTAGTCTGAAACATACTACAGAAGGGCCCAAACCTGTGCTCCATTGATCTGATCACCCAGAGTTGAACCAACAGTGAGATAGGCCAGGTACAGGGTCGGGTGGGGGGGGGGGCTTGGTTAATAAACTTAGCTGTTGGGGTGGGCTATTCCTAGTCATGGATGATGATAAAATCTGTCAGAAAGAGAGTGAAGGGCTGGGCCGAGGGTGTAAGTAGGAGTGAATATAAAATTCAGGGGTGAGAGGTGGAAGCAGAACCCGCTTCTCAATTTGCTTGCTTCTATCATTTTTTTCCAAAGCTGAATTGTTAAAGATTTATCATTCACTCAAACCCACAGTCGTTCCTCCACTCATTCAATGTTGTGCTTATTATGGGAGAATGCTTGGATTTGGGGTACAGATGGGAGCAAGGTGAAGTGCAAGTTGTGGAGAAGTCTGCCACATTTGCAGGTTATTAAGCCATAGTGAGATAAGTGCTGAAAAGAGGAAATGGTTATTGTTCAAGAGCAAAGGTGGGTCCCAGAGCTTGGTGTGCTCCTTTTAGATAAGCCTGCCCCCAGTCTCCATCAAGCTCTTAGTAGGAGTGAGAACGGAGTGTGGAATTCTGCATGCTTCTAGCAGAAAACCTCCCCCTTCTTAACAAAAGTCCCAATCCTGTTATTGCACACAAAACCACAGGCTGACTATATTCAGCAAAACTCCGAAGACTACCAGTCTTCCTGCAGTACCCTTACTCTCTGCCCCCAACTGACTGTATCACCTGCTCTTGTTTCATTCCTATTCTCTGACTTCAGTTGTCACCTTAGATCCTATACTTCCAGCTCCTCTTGGCATACTCTGTCCTGTTTCATGCCTCTTACAGCCCCTCACAAAGTATGGCTCTTCTGACATCCATACCCTGAATCACAGAACTTGAAGATGAGGGAGGAATCCTCCTTGCTCCTCATTACCATTTCTTATCTCTCATTTCTCTCTAACAATACCACTCATTACCTCTACTTGGTGCATTTACTGTGCCCTGGACCACTTCTATGCATTTCTAGAGGGTTTTAACTCCTGGTTGTAACTCTTTCCACTCTGATCTGTGCCATAGTTCTCAATAATTTCATTAGCCATGTATGCGAGCCTCTAATGTCCTGGCTTCTAAGCCCCTTGAAGTCCTCTCCTCTAATACTCTGTTTCTCCAACCTTTCTCAGTCACCCACATTCTTTCCCAGCTAACATTTCATGATTCACTACATACTACTTTCTATATAGCAGACAGGCAGCTGAATCCAGCTAGAGGAAAAGTCACAGCTAGCTCCCTAGGTGGTTGTTGTTGTTGTTTTTAATTTATTTATTGATGCCTACAGGAACTGGGGTGTAGGTCAGAGGTGCGGGATGTGAGAAGATTCGCCAGAGACAGAATGAGGAGCAGAACTGTGTACTGACTGATATACACTGCTCAGTGGAGCTGTGGGCAAGACAGGAAAGGTCTGTTGCACCATGTCAGTCACCTCCCTGGCATGGGATAGAACTCATGCTGCAGTAGCTGTGGACAGCTTCATAGTGCTGTGCTTTAACCGTTGTGCCACCAAGATCCATAGTTTTATTTAAAATCTGTTACCACTAATGCTAAGTGGCTCATTAGTGCTCTGTGGTTAAGGGGTCCTTACTCAAACATCTTCTCTTCTCCTAAACTCTCCTAAACCTTCTCTTCCTTGCCTATTGTTTAGATAATATTACTATCTCAGTGAGAGAAGGCAATCAGATGAAAATGTCATAGGCTACACCCACTGTATTTTCTCAACTTACCTATAATTCAATCAAGAGAGTCTGCCTTTCCCTCTTCAATGATGCCTTGTCTGCTGCTACCTAAAGGTAAACATCTTATCTACAAGTTATTACTCCAACAATTGCTACTTCTCTTTTGCATCTTCAATTTATTTTTCCTACTGGATTATTTCCATCACGATACAGGAATGCCTAACTATGTCTCACCTTAAATTAAGAAAAGAGACTTTTCTTAAATTCACACGACTCTCCAGTTACTGTTCTAATTCTCTGTTCCTCTTTCAATAGAAGTTCTGTAAAGAGTTGTGGGTTTACTCGTTCTACTTCTCTTTCTCCCATTCTATCTCAAATCCATGCCAATCAAGTTTTTCTCCACAACCTCTTAAATTTCTTCTTGATCACCAACATTCCAACATTGCCAATCCAATGATTAAGTCTCAGTTAACAGTCTTACTTAGCCAATCAACACTGGACAAATTTACTTCCTTATTTGGAAGTTCTTCCTTCACTTGGCTTCTAGCACAGACACCTGTTTCCCCCCCCCCCACTATCACTGGCCATTCTTCTTGGTCTCTTGCTAGTTCCTTGCCTTCTTACTGATCTTTAAAGTTGGCAGAGCCCAGAAATTAGGTCTGTGTTCCCCCCTGTAGCTCACTGCCCTGATCTGATGTCTCTTGGCATTAAGTATCATGCAAGTGCAGTGTGTTAGAAGATGTGTAACAGCTCTGAACAGTAGACAGTAGGGGAAAGACCAACATTCCAATAGAAACACAGCCACCATTGCCTCTACTACCACACAAGTCGCATCACTGAACTCTGGGCTGAGAAGAGATGCAGACTACTGCGTCACTATGAAGCATTTCCTCTGCACAGATGCAAAAAAAACAAAAAAGAGAGAAATAATTTTAAGAGCAGACACTGTTGTAAAGTGTAGAACTCTTAGAAATACATGAGATTTTCCTGTTTATCACAATTAATAAAATTCAGTTAAATTACAAGTTGATATAATTTAACTGGATGGAAGATGGTTTGTGTCTAACAAGCTCACAGAACTCCTAAACAACTGGACTATCCATTCTAAGAGCCCTCATATGCTGACCCTACCCCTCATTGCTATTTTTTCCCTTTCACTTTTATTCACTAGCAAATCCTGATGGCTCTACATTCAAGTTATCTAACTCCTGAGTACATTTCCCTCACCTCCTCACTGCCACCCTCCTTCAAACCATCACTATCTTTCCGTTCCATCAGCACCACCCCCCACCCTACTATTCTGTTTTTAACCCGGGAGCCAAATACCAACCCTAAGTCAGTACATATCACAAGTTTAATCTCAATTTTCCAACTGCTTTCTGATTTATACAGAATGAAATCTGAAGTTCCACAAATAGTTCCACTTGAAAGAATGAACAAAAAAAGGAAGGAGAAGAGGGAAGGAAGAAGGAAGCTGACAGCGCAGCAGGCAAGGACTGCTGTGGGAACAGACACACCTGCCACAGGGGTGAGGGGAGGTGTCCCTGGATGATGGGGCCCCTGGGGGCTAGCCAATAATCCAATGAACCCCCATTCTGTAGTCTGCTTGTTCTGACTTTCTGGGTGGTTCCCATTTTGGGAGAAGTAGTCTGTAGACATAGAGACTGCGTTCTTTTTTCTCTAGAGAAAATAAAACAACCTCCCACCCTATCAAGTTCGACTGCTAGAGAGATAAACCCCAGAAGCGAGTGAGAGGAAAGGTGTAAACTGCATGCTGGGGCACTGGCCTATGCCAGTCTCAGTAACAGACTGGTCTCAGAAAAAATGGCTAATTGCAAAGACTTGATAAGTGCTTGAAAGTTTTCCCCAAAGCTCCAAATCCCAGGGGGAGATAGAGTGTTCCCAGGCCAGACTAAAACCTTTTAACCTTAAGTCCTTAAACATAAATATGTTGCCAAGATGCAGAGTGGATATTTAAATCATCCACTTCCTGTTTCAGTGCTATCTCTTGGTTTTGGAGCGGGACCAAAAATGTTTCATTCCTTTTGGCATTGCTTTCTTCATTTAAAAAGGATTTATACTTCAGGGGTTTTGACTCCAGGAAAAAAAAAAAAAGCACATATTTGGGATGTCAGATTCCGAATGTTTTCACCCTTTTATATACGAGCACACTACTTTGAAGCCAGTGGGGTAAGAGAATCGATCAGGGAACCGACACATCCAAAAAGGCTTCTACAGTCACAAGCAAACAGTGCACCTTGGCCCACCTATGTGTACCAGCTTGTTTCAGACACAGTGAAAAGAGTCCACCCCAGGAGTTTTACTAGACCGCTTGTAAATGGTTTTGTCTCAGTGTTGTTACTCAAGACAATCTAAGTATTTCCAGCATGCGTCAACTAAATTTCCAATGTGATGAAACCTCATCCATGGCTAGTTTTACGAGATTTTCATTAAAATGAATGAGGGTAAACAGAAGGTTCTGAATGATACATTTTGGACAGGCGAGGATGCTTCAAGGGTTCTCAGCCAGGATGAGGGTTGGTGAGTGAGGAGGGGTAATCTCAGAATGTCCTAAGTAGATGAACAATCTACATCATAGGCCTGTTCATCTTCAAAAAACTGCAGGATATACTGGTTGTACTCGGCAAACTCTCTCCCTAGTAAAGATTCCTTGAGGAGACGGGATAATATTAGGAGTGTCAATACAGTGTCTGTGAACACTCCTGCCTTCAGTTGTTGACCATCTACTCTGTGTTTGCAGTTGTGCTTTGCATGGAAAGGCAGAGCACAATATGCAAAAATCTATGAAAACTGTTCTTGCCTGGTGTCCAAGCAGAGAGAGGAGAGGAGCAAAGTTTTATTGGTCAGATTTAATACCTGACAGTGTAAGTTGTGGAAACCCACAAGGAGAACCATCAATTCTGGCTGGGAAAATGAGGAGGTGGTCTACATAAGCCGAATCTTGAATTGTGAATTGATTTTCAATCAGTAGCAGGTACATGGAAAAGCACCCAAAGAAGATAACAGCCCTCTTAGTTGACAGCTCATGCTGACAGACATGCTCTTGGGAAATCTGTGCAACCTGTGTGGTTCGTCATTCCTGCAAAGCCCAAGAGCTGCCTGAAGCCTTGCCCTCCCTCCCCACTCCCCACAACTCAAAGCTGTGTTGTCAGCTAGAAGAGAATGGTGAGGCACTCTGACGCTGAGACCGAGGACAGAAAGAGGAGGCCAGTAACCCTTACAGGTAAACTTGGGTTTCAAATGGTTACAAATAAAAAAAAAATGGGTACACACTTGGGTGCCACCACCAGGGGGCGCACTAATGAGGGAGTCGATGGGCGATGGCGCCATTCTTTGACCACTTCAGTGGTGAGACAATGGAGGTCCCACTCCATAGAGTCATCTCAGTGTGTTCATAGTGCTTATTGTTGTGAAGAAGTCAAGCTATGATTAGAGTAGGGGACTACAACGCTCGCTAGGTTCAATCAGGCAGTTCAACAGTGTGTAAAAATACTGGAGAAATTTAGAAAATACTGATGAAGACAGCTACGAATAACCCATTGGAAGATTTGTCGTTTCCAACCATTTGATTTATTTCCTATAGGTAGGGTTTAAGTCTACTTGCTGAAAATGTAAGATTGGGCCAATTGGATTGATTAGCAACTGTTGGCAATAGCCATAGTATGTTCCTGTTTAGTAAGCATTTATGATCCTTAAGTTTATGCTACTTCTGAGAACAATATTCATCAATTTAAATACTTTTATGAAAATTCAATATCTTTTATGTGTTTTAGTGACCTTACTATATCTGTAAGCTATCCAAGATTCCTTTTAAAGGTTTATAATCTTTGGTTTTCTAAATATTGTCAAAAGATGGGGGGGTGGGGGAGACTTACACACTCGAGGGTGTTCTTGTGGAATTTGGCTCCCTGTCTCGTTTCTGTCTGTATAACTAAATTTTTTTCTAGCAATGAAAATATGTTCTCATCACCTCCACAATACAAAGTAGAATGTTGGCTCACAGCCTTTTGCGATTGCGAGTAAGCTGTCAAGGCATTAATATTTTAGTGCCTCCAAAGTTGATTGGAGGGAATTTTAATCTTATTTTCTTTGTTTTCCAACGTGACTATCCTAAGTCTCTCTTTTCATGTTGGAAAATTAAAACGACATGACTAAAACTGACAGTCAAAACATAGACAACTGCAGCCCGCTGAATGCACATTTTGTTCTAAATGAAAGACATGCTCCCCTGAAAGACGTGAGTCGGAAGTAACATACATCAACCTGGGGAAAAAACTCATGGCCATGAAGAAAGGACGAATATTTATGAACCTTCACAGGCTCTAGACTGAGTTATTTGCATCATTTCACTTCATTTCAACTCCCACCCTCATCCCCTGCCTTTTTACGAATGAGGGAGTGAAGCTCTTCAAAGGGCTTACTGTTTTACCTCCGTCTCGCAGCTCCTACGCTCACCCCGCTGCCTGTGTGCGCCAGGCTCATGGTCTCCCAAAGCTAATCTATCAGCTTCAGTTGCCTGCTACACGGTGCAGAGAATTCTGAAGCCATGAGAAAGAATTTTATGTCTAATTAGCAATGTCAGTCAAAGGCCACAAGCAAGATCTGTAGCAGGTACATTATTGGTGCCCTCAACGTTACACATGAACTTTATTGGTAATTTTAGCTTGCAAATAGAGGGCTGGGAAATATATAGTTCTCATGGATTCTAATCTTAATACCATTTCCTTAGCAAATACAGGGTTTCTATGAATTTGCCATTCCCCTGACTATGCTATTTTCTTAACTTTATTGTATTTTCATCCTAAAATCTTTAACTGTTTTTTTAAAATCCCTTGGAAATGAGTCCCTCATCCCCTATATTCAAAGAGTTAGTTCAGTGTTAGGGCCAATACTGTACTATTGGAAATTTACTTTTAAATACTTCTATTACAGTGTAGACCATGTAATAGACACATAGGTAGGCAAGTTAATTCCAATCTGGACACGAAGAAGTTAGGTAGTGAGTGTGCAGAACAGATTTTGTAATTAATTTTGATGCCTGTTTGTTCACTCTAAGTACAATAATGAGCCCCATCAGTACACACTCCAGAAAGTGTCAGATGGATGTTTCCGAAACTGTGATCTAAAGTTATGGCTGCAGGTTTGTAAATTAGCATCAAGGATCCAGATTTTTCTAGATTTTTCTGTGGACTGATGGGTGGATGTTCAGTGCTTGTGATGGGGTATGCTAGAAAGATCTGTCCAGGCATTTCCATCCATGTATGTACAGGAATTAAGATTCTGGCAACCCCTGTGTTTGGAGGGGTGCCATAGATCCAGCATTCTACTCAGGCCTGTTCCCACTTAATAAAAGATTTAGACCTGGCTAGAAGGAAGCTGATTCTGCCTCCAGAATATTGTAACATTTGCCAAGGAGGGGAAACTTTTGCATAAGGTGCTTATCAGAGCAACTAATTTCCCCAAGTGTGTAGAACAGATTTTGTAATTTGTTTGTGCCCACTGGCTAATGAATGTTTGCCTGTGTGCAGAACTGAGTCTCTAAAGCTGGTTTTCATTGTCATTTCCCACTTGGTATTCAGCTTATCTGAGAGTTCCAGTGCCCACAGCTAATAACTGAAGGTAATCAACATTCAGTGTAAAACATTAGGCAAATTAGCTCAGGTCATTTCACAATAAGAAATTATTGTGGGAAGTCCAGGAGAGATCTCTTCTCCCATCTCTCTTTTCCCTGCCTCCAGGACCCCAGGATTATTCATGGGAATGAAAGAGCAGAAAGTCAAGAATCAGAATTCTCCAGTTTTCTACTTCCATATTCTACTGGGGTAGCAGAGGGGAGCGGGTAGAGAACTTTGAAGCAGATACCTGCTGAGATTTAGACTTTTTTTTT
>NW_004567106.1:63537568-63553575 GCF_000260355.1 Condylura cristata | reverse complement strand
CCTCTGGGGCAGGCGGGGATCGAACTCATGCGGAAGTGGCTTTAGCTTCTTAGTGCAGTGCTTTAACCCGCTGCGCCACCAGGGAGGACCCGAGATTTCGATTTTAATAAAAACATCTTGAGTTTAGAATTTCAGCAGAGGTGTAATTAAGGGACTACTTACACCTTGAATACAGGCCAGATAGGACTGTTGATAGGGAAAAATATAAAAACCAATTTGTTTGTACACCACCCCCACTAAGTTGAATAAAAAGAATTTCATAGGTTTGGGCTAATGCTTTCCTATCTGACTAAATACAATCTGAGGTCTCTAGATCTCATCATCATCAGGACAAAAATTCTTTCCTTTTCTTACTAGGCAAATCATTTTTATTTAAGAGGCTGGATGTGGAAAGATATTAAGCACCACTGACGGCCATCATACCCGTTTTCCTCTGCACAAAGACACAATTTGCCATCTGTGTATGTGGGTGTGGGCATGGGGTGGGGTGGGGGGGAGGCAGGTGTCCATGTGTCACTCTCTGAACTCATCACTTTAGACATCATTTTATTTCCTAAATTACTGAAGTTTTGGTAAGTGAACATCTCCTAGATGGAGATAGTAGATTCTCAAGGTTATCTAAGGTCAAGTTGGTTTTTAGTATCTTGGAGGATTTCAAGTGTTTGAAACATCACAGAAGAACAAGGACATCTGGTGAACATAGCCCTTGGCTGGGCTCTGGGAGTTCTGTGCTTTTTCTAGTATTTTCTGATACTGTTCCATGTGCATCAGTGCAGGCTGTCAGGCACACCCATATGTGAGGCGCATGACAACGAACCAGGGTATTGTGTTTTCCTCACCGCCATCCCATATGCCCCTTTGACTCTTTCTCCCTCCCTTTCCCTCTTGACCTCAGAAACCACAGGTTGATAATTTTTGTCTGCTAGTGTTTTGCTTTGTGGAAGAACATTGCCTTTCTGACTACTTTTCTCCCACCATCACTGTCAACTCAGAGGAGGCAAAAATATTTCTTTTCAACGTATAATCAAACCTAATCTTCAATAGGCTAATTCAATTTTCCTTGATAATGCAGACTGAATGAAGGCATGGGTGAAAAATTGACAATTCAGTAAGAAGGTTGCCATGGCTGGTGATTCCAAATTATTCACTTTCATTTATCAGATCTACTATCGGGGAACCAGGTTTTGATTTTAATAAAATTACTAGAAAAAAAAAAGCCTCCTCAGTTCAACGTCCCCAAATTACCAGTTTATCTAGTGACTTAAACTAATTGACATCGGTAGAAAAATAAATGCTGTAAAATTCTAATAGAAAAAATCGTGTTGATTAAATTGGCTAAAGATGGACAACATATGTCCAATAAGTATGGATTATAATTTTCTTAGTGCTCTAAGAGACAGGAGTTTTTAATACATTATTTTAGGTTTCAACATGAAGTACTAAGCAGATCCAAGAAAAGTTCCTGCTCTGCTTCAAACATTTAAAGGCTGTAAAAAACACTGGAAATGCTGATATGAGCTTGAAAACAAGAGAGGAGTATCTCTAAGTTATGGAATACATAAAGGATTCAAAGGCAGAGAAGTTAACCTAAATTAAAGGTGTTAGAGCATTCATTGGTAGGTAAATGCAACTGTAACTAGATTCCTGTACCCAGCCAAGAAAATCCAGGAAGGTGGTGTCCCACCTAAACAGGACTAGAAATAGTCTACCTTGGGTAACCTACAAATTGGGAAGTAGCTTATTAACACAAGAAGAACCCTGAGTAAATGAAGAAAAGCTTCTACCTGTATGAAGGAATGAGATCCAAATCTGAAATACCTGCTTGGAAATTCCAGCTAAAAAATTGATGTAAAACATGAGCAAAAACAGGGCCTCCCTGGTGGCGCAGGGGTTAAAGTAAGCACTATCAAGCTATTGCTAACCACGTGCCATGAGTTCAATCCTTGCCCAGGCAAGTAACCCACATGATGCAACAGACTTCTCCTGTCTCCCTGCTGCTCCCCTCAGCAATGTACTTCAGTGGATCTGGCTGTTCTGGTCCCCACTCTGTCTCTGGTGAATCCTCTCACCCCCCACATTCTGGCCTACACACCAGTTCTTCTATGTATAAATCAGTAAAAATAAATCTTAGCCCCCCAAAATGAACAAAACAAAACAAGTAAGTATTCATGAAGTCAAGTGGAAAACTATGCTATGTGGATGGCTACACAATCTAGGCTGTGCCCTAAAACCTTCTCATAATGCTAGAACTTGCCTTATACTACAAGGAGGTGACTTGGAAAGTCTTCTTTGGATATTTTGATCAAGAAAAAGAATCCAGAGATACAAGCATTTGGTGATTACCTAGTAGAGAAAACTGGACAGTTTTCTGCTGGTGGACCCATATAGCCAGAGACTTCAATCAGCTCTTTTAATTGTCTCACTCCTGTATATGGATAATCAGCCCAAGATCACCAGGATTCTAAGGAGACTATGAGAGATAGACAATGCACAACAGAAAATAAGAACATAAAGGAACCACAGATGATGAGACAGGGACAAAGAAGCACTTTAAAAATGATATTTCCAGTAAGATAGGATAATTATCGTACCTCTGGAAAATAAAAAGGTGAGGGTGTTACTAAAACAAATATCCAAAACAGCAAGGACATCAAAAGAACTCTTGGAATTCAAAATATTACAGTTAAAAGCAATGAATCCAAGGGTTATTTTGGAGATGTGGGGGTGGGTAAGAGAATGATGAAAATGATATTAAAAGGTGCAATAACTAAAAGATATATTTTCTAAATTGAATAGATTCATTAGTATTTCAACAGAATTCATAAAAATTCAAATGACATCAGATTACATTGTTATGAAATTTCAGCATAGTAAAGATAAAAAGAAGGTCCTAAATACTTCCAGGGAGGAAAACAGCAGGCAACATAAATATTTAGGAAACAGAATGGCATAACACACTAAGATCAACATTGGAATTGTTAAGATAATGCAGGCACACTTTGAGTTTTAGATAAAATAATTCCCAGCTTACAATTCTATGGCCAGACAAATAATCAGACAAATAATTCATGAGATAAATAAAAATTGTTAATAATTTAGTATCCTCTGCATCCATGTTCAGGAAGTTCCAAGATGATCTTCACCAAAAGAGGGATATAAAAAGAAGAAAAATGGGATATACGAGACAGAGGATTCAAAGTTTAGCCTACATACAAAGGAAATTCCTTTCACTCCTAAGAAGGAAATTCCTAAGATGATTGTGAAGTAAAGATTTAGAACAGCTAGCTGTACAACCTAGAAATTCCAAGAAGTTTCCAGCAAGGATATCTTTAAAGAAAAAAAACTGACACATAATCTTATGTGTTTGTCCTGAAAAGGAATTGATACTGGTGTTAATATTGGACAACTAAGCAGGTAAAAGAAATTGAGTAGTTGTTAAATCATAAGGGGAGGGAAAATGATGTGATATAAGAAATAAAATGTACTCACAGTATGCTAAGGGGTCAGATAGAAACAATATTTTTAGAGTTATAATAATATTGGAAAGATGAGGAAGATGGTATCGATTTCTGTAGTTTCAATTCTGTTTCATAGTTCTGCTAGTTTATTGTCATACTACCAAAATCTCTTGATTATGGTGACTTTATTAATGTTAGACATAATTTGTTCAGTTTCTACTATTTGAGAAAAGGACTTAGCAATTTTACATGTTAGTTACATTTCCAAATAATGTGTTTACAATGTTTTTTTGGTTGTTGTTGTAATAAATACATTCCATGGGGTCTAACAACTTTGGAAATGTAGGGAAAATTGTGTGTTTATTGTACTTTTCAAGATTAATCATTGAACTCATTGCTTTAAATTTAGAGATACTTCACTTGAAATGTCTGAGGCATGAAGAAAAATATATTGTACAGGTTATTTGAAATTAAGCTAATCCTATGTTTTCAGACATCTTATATATATCATCATACATAATAAATATAATGGATTTATCGCATATGTCAAACAACAGCAGTCTCCCTGATTATACTTATGCATCATTTAATGACAGGACTATTTTCTGACAAAATTGTCATTATGTGAAAGTCTTAAAGAGTAATTACACAGACCTGGATGGCATAGCCTGTTACACACCTAGGCTACATTGTATATGCAATCCCACACTGACTGAAACATTGTTATGTAAGTATGACTATACTTAGAATTGCTCTACATGCTATTTATGAAAGCTCTAGTTTGAAATAATCATAGAGAAATATTGAAAATGAAAAGTTTCAAGTCCATTCATGAAGTAAATGTCACTAGAACAGTGAAATAAGCCAGAAGGAAAACATTGGTTTCAGTTTATAGAAGGAATGTCAGGGAACTAAATGAGGGATGAAGGGAAAAAAATTATAAAAATTAAAAAACAAAATTAATAGGCAATTATTAATCAGACACTGCAGAGGAGGGAGTAAGAGAGGGAGTAAAACAGGAGAGTATTCATACACAAGGCACTGCGGTGATGTGGTGCATGAGGAACTGGTGTTGAAAATTTTGTGGGAGCTACACCTGAGAGGATAAAGCATGCATTGTACAAAAAAGAAAGAATGGCGCATAAATACATATAAGATTACATTAAAATTTTAAAATAGCAATAGAAAGAAATATGTTATAGGAACATTAATAGCAAACAAAAAAAGAATAAGTTAGTAAGTAATAAGTTATTAACTTATTATTACAAATAAATTAATAATCAGAGGAATAGACCATTAAGAAAGTTTTAAAAGTTATTAACTTATATGTGGCAAACAACATAACCTTGAACCATGAAAGAACTCTAAATCTTAACTACTAGACCACCAGGGAGGTTGAGTCTTGAAACATATGGACTTTTAGAAGGAGAAAGGAACAAAATCACAAACTTTGTAGAAGATATTGATATAGCTCTTGGAAATTAATAGATTGGGAAACTTAAAAATTAGTGAGAATGTAAGAGATTTAAACACTACCATTAAACTAAATTTAAAAAAAACTTTAAGCAAATAAAAAGTGTCTCTAAGTGGGAGTGTTCATCTTTCTCTCATTGTGTAATCTAGCATAAAAGCTCTCAGTTAAACAAAACATATCTGTTACTCTATTGACACAAAGTAAGTTAATCAGCAACATTTTTACTCTTACTATCTAGAATTAAAAAATTTCCCTTCATGTATGATTGTCAAATTAATCCTTTTAAAAAAATTTATCTTTTAGATAAATATTTTTTAAAGATTTACTTTATTTATGCATAGAGAACTGGGGTACAGGTCAGAGGTATGGGGGGGGTTGAGAAGATTCACCAGAGACAGAGTGGGGAGCAGAACAGGCAGATTAATGAAGTCCACTGCTGAGGGGAGCAGAGGGCAGAGGAGAGGTCTGTCACACCACATGGGTCACCTCTGGGGCCGGGGATTGAACTCACACTTAAGCAGCTGCAGCTAGCTTGCAGTGCTGCATCCTAATGCATTGTGCCACCAGGAAGGGCCACCCAATTAATCCTTTTTTAATAACTATGAATTTTGGTACCATTTAAATAGGACATTTACCTCTTTGGTGTACTTAATTCTTCTTTTTAAAAATCTTTTTTGTTCATCTTCCCTCCCCCATCCCCCATCATCTAATTATTTTCATGCTTTTGATTCTTTCCTCTCAGAATCTGAGAGACATTATAAACATTTATGAACTGTTCCTTGTCTTTCTTAATAAAGGAAAACACATACACACCATTGCCAGCTATTCACCAACTGTTCTCTCCATGTGCAAACTGGAATGAATGTGCCTGAACACCATGATGGTATTTGCTACCAAGTCTTTTATAAATACTAAATGGTGCATTTTTTCACGTTGTGCCACCAAGAGAAGCAGGTTGTTTTTACACACCAGAAGGCCAATCCAAATGACACATGTTTGCTTTATCAACCTCTGTAAAAGTCTAGTGGTAATTTATATTGATTACATAATAAGAAACTCCATCCCTCCTACAACATGTTCTTTCAGCTCCAGAGCCACACCTCTAGAAATGCTAACTCACATCTGGTTCCATAAATCTGTTCTTTCTGATCCCCTGGAGAAACACTTTTATGTAAACTATATAGCTACATGTGAAACAGGAAAGACCAAAGCAGATGGCTAAAGCCTAGTAACCATTTCCACACCAAGCCTTGAGCTCTTACTCTTTTCCTTGACTTTGATGTCTATTTGACAGTTGATTCAATCATTCCTTTTACAAAAGGGGCCTCTTACTAACTTTATTTATATTTAGATAATAAACCCAAAGTGAATATATTATTGCTATTAGGGGTTTTTAGGGACTATCTCTGGGTCAAGAATAGTAGTTTCATTCATTGGCAAGTAGAGTTCTCCAATTAACTTTTTACTATGAAAATACCAAAGGCTCCTAATTTCCTCATATAGTTTTCCTACATATTTTCATCTTTATTGATTCCATTGCATGTAGTAAGAGTTATATTGTTTATGCACACACACACACCAACTTTTGAAAACAAACCAACTATGAAAAATCAAACAACTTTTTACCTTGAAAGCAACTCATTTGTAATTACTATAAGAATTAAATTTAGCTCCCACCCCCGTTTTACTTGTCAGTAAAAACAGAACACTGAGGAAGTAACTGATAAAAAGGGTAATAAGAAGCCTTATAAGGAAATTTTAAAGCCACAGATACAATTGTTAAAGTTAGGAGGGAGCACATCTACTCCAGCCTTTCATTACCGGAACAGACATCCCAAAAGATTGAGTCACCTGCCTGATGTCATCAAGTTTCCCATAGGCAGAAACTCAGTTAAGGAAATTCTTCCTCTGTTGTCCGCAGCTATCATATTTCAAATTTTTGGAAGCTCAGTATCTGGAAGGCTGTTACTGAGGTGATTTCTATAAAGCAAGTCCATCCATAATTCCACATAAGTCATGGTAACAATAGGTATTTTACACGAATCAGGGCTTTTTTTTGTTTTAAAGATTTATTTATTTATGCATACAGAACTGGGCACATGTGTGGTGAGAGGATGGCACAGGCCAGAGGCACATTTGTGGTGAGAGGATTCACCAGAGACAGAGTGAGGAGTAGAACAGGCGGATCAACGAACAGCGGGCGGGTCAGGAGAGGCCTGCCATGCCACGTGGATCTCCTTCAGGGCCGTGGTGAATCGAACTCATGCGGAAGTGGCTTTAGCTTCTTAGTGCTGTGCTTTAACCCACTGTGCCACCAGGGAGGGCCCCAAATCAGGGTTTTTTTTTAACTGGGCCAAACATATAGACAAGATTGAGGGGTGAGAGAAGGTGGTTCAGATAGTCTCAAAACTTAGAATTGTGGTAGGAGGAAATAAAAGCAGAATTTCATCAGGTCAAGAACCAGGTAAATCCTTTTACCCTAACACTTTGCCTAAAACAACAGAATGGAATGGGAGGTGCCACTGGATTACTTCCTGTTTGGGGTAACCAGCTTCAGTAACATCAAGAAGGTTTCCAGCACCTGGCATAGGAGCAGTCTGAGGAATATGATAAAAGTTTTTGAGGGGAAAAATCTAGACAGCTGGTGGAAAGTCCTCAGATGTTCAAATGCGACTGCATCAAGGTAAAAAAAAAACTTCTACATTGTGACAGAAACTACTTTTAAATGAAAAGACGCCCTACGGAATGGGAGAAGCCAACTGACAAGGAGTAATATGCAGTCTACAAGAACTCATGCAGCTCAACTACAAGGAAATCAATAATCAAATTAAAATTGGGCATAAGATCTAAATAATATTTTTCCAAAGAAGACTTGCAGATGGTCTTCCAAAGAAGACCAACAGGCACATGAAAAAAAAAAAAAAAGTTCATGAGGAAAAGAGAATCATCAGGGAAATGCAAATCAAAGCCCAATGGGATCCACTTCACACCAGAGAGAATTGTCAAGAGTGTGAATGTAGATTGTTCCAGTTCCTGTGGAAAACACTATGGAGGTTTCTCCAACCATTAAATACACAACGACCATACGATCCAGTCATGTCACTTCTAGGTATCTCTCCGAAGAATGCAGAAACGCTAATTGGAAGAGAGATGTGCACTCCTATGTTGATTGCACACTACTGACAATAGCCAAGCTATGGGAACTCCCTAAGTGACCAAAGATGGATAAGTGGGTAAAGAAGACATGGAATGTATATACGACGGGATGCTATTCAACTGTAAAAAAATAATGCAAGCTTGCCATTTGAGACAAGCTAGCTGGAACTGGAAGGGATTATGTTAAGTAAAATAAGTCAGAAGGGGAAAGACAAACACTAGATGATTGAACTCATGTGAAATATAAAGAAACTAAGCAAAGGAGCAGGTAAAATTCAGCCAAAACAAATTCTAGAAGTCTGGCTGCAGATGGCGTTGACCAGAAGAGGAAGGTGGGGCAAGAGGGCATAGGCACAGTGGAGTTGGTGGAAGATGTTGGTGCTTTGGTGGTGGGTTGTGGTATGCTCGAATACACCTGAAAAGGTGTGACCCAGATCTCTGAAAATTTAGTGTTGCAAACTGTTTCACCCCAATAAAATAGATTACTGAAAAAAGAAAAGTTTGCTAATGCAATTTTCACTCATGTATTAGAGTTTTGTATTAAATTTATGCTCTATAAAATTGTTTTGAGAAGCTTTAGAAATAAAGAACATTAGGCAAAAAATAAGGAGGGCCAAATAAATGGTGGGGGGCATTTCATTAATAATAATGTATGGCACTGTTTCATTCATTGTGACAAATATGCCAAGTCATGTTAACGGGCAATTGGGTGTGGTAAATTCTTGCAACTCTCTGTAAATCTAAAGCCTATTCTAAACGGAATTTTATTTATTTTTAAAGATTTATTTATGCATACAAGAACTCAGCACAGGCCAGAGATGTGGGGGTGTGGGGGAGGGGGGCGTGAGAGGATTCACCAGAGACAGAGTGGGAAGCAGAACAGGCAGATGGACTGAAACACACTGCTGAGGGGAGCAGCGGGCGAGACAGTAGAGGTCTAATGCGACATGTGGGTCACCTCCCTGGCTCAGGATCGAACTGATGCTGCAGTGGCTGTGAATAGCCTCACAGCGTTGTGTTTTACCCCTTGTGCCACCAGGGAGGGCCCTGAATTTTATTTAAAAGTAACAGAAGTAAACAATTTGGCCTGTCCATGTGCAAGCCTGGTGCCAAGCATCTGTCCTAGGATCCTGTGGGCATCCTCTCCACTTTCGCCCCTAGGTTCCTACAGCATTTTTAAACTTTAATGGATTCAGCATAGACATGATCACAGAGATTACAAAGCATGGCACTTTCCCCCGTGTGATCTCCTGTGCTAAAAATTTCAGTGTGGATGAAAGGTAACTATGGAGAATCTGAGAGTGATAAGATCAGCAACTGGTCAGTGTGTGCTCTGGTTTCAGCTTAGCTTTTTTAAGAAAGTTTTCTGATTACATTAGAGGAAAAGCACAAATTGGATGGAAATCTGCCTTCACTGTCCATTTTCAGCACCTTGGGGTGTCAGGTTGTCTCCAAATGACATCACTGTCAATGTGGCTTTTAAAGGTGTGGATGGAAAAATTACTCTTGCCCTAGAAATTTACATTAAAGAAAAAAAAATAAGGGAAGAGGAAAAGGCTGAAACTGGGATTGGGGTCCACTCAGAAGTCAGCTGAAGCTTGCTTCAGCAAGCATGGGATAATGCCTACATATCTCAGATGCTGAACTTTGAATCTGAGTGTTTCTTTATGAAGAGTTGACTTACATCTTTTCCCAAAAGTATTTCAAGTGAAAGGGAAAAGAAACTGGTTTTTAAGATACTCTGATGGCCTAAAGTCCCTTTATAATTAAAGACCTCAGCACTCCCTACTTGGAGAAGGAAAAGACTGTTGTCAGTTTATAATCAGGAAGCCTGAGGCATTTCAGGGTTACCAGCTGTGAACATGATGCAAGAATTGGGGCCACTTTTCCATTAGACCACCGGGTTCCTGAGATTCCCCACAAAACAGAAAGGCCATAATATCAAATACTGAGACTTCGTTGCAAACACTCTCAGGATAAAGAACCCAGGAGCCTGAAACTTATCCCAATGGAAAGAGTATTCATTTTAACAGCAAGCAGAAATGTGGAAAGGCATGAAAGGAAAAAACAGTCTCAAACTCTCATTTGCTGTTTACTCAAATACGAGGGGGTCTCAGTCTCTGGTTGACTGATGATAAATCTTCCTACCCAGTCTTAGGACAAGAGGGAGCTCCTTGGGTAGATGTTCCTACTCTGCCACTGCCATAACTAGAAGCCGCCCTACAAAGCATGTTTGAAGCATTTTGATTATTTGTTATCATCAAAATTTTAAAATATACTCATTATAGCCCCCTTCATTTCTGTACAATGTATGGTTTCCCCATGAAATTCCCACCACCAGTTCCCCCATGCACTGTCACCAAAGTCCCTTGTGCTCTTCCCATCCCTGTCCTGGTCCTTCTCCCTATTCCTCCCCTACAGAATGTCTCTGATCTATCAATGCCTGATGATTTTGATTTTTACTTTATTATAGTTACATTTTGTTCTGATTCCTTTTTTATTGTTTTCTCTACATTCCTTCTATAAGTGAGACTATTCAGTATTTTTCTTTTTTCTTTCTGGCTTATTTCACTGAGCATAATCCTTTCCAATTCCACCCATGTTGCTGTGAAGGGCATGAAGTTATTCTTTTTGATTGCTGAGTAATATTCCATTGTGTAAATATACCACATCTTCTTGATCCAGTCATCTATTTTGGAGCATCTGGGTTGCTTCCTTAGCTTACCTATTGTAAGTTGTGCTGTATTAAGCATAGGGGTGCAGGTGTCCCTTTGAATTAATGTTTTTGTGTCCTTTGGGTAGATTCCTTTTTAAAAAGATATAGCTAAGTGTGCCATCCCTAACACCACCATGGATAAAGTAAATGACTTTCCATGAACAATAGACTATTTCTGATTGTGCAGCAGAGCTCAGTGGGAAAAGAAACCAAAACAGAATAAGGAACAAGAGAAGAAAGGAAGAGAGGGAGCAATGAGGAAGAAAGAAAGGAAGGAAGGAAGGGAAGGAGGGAGAATAGTACTTTATCAGAACCCTATTTTCTTTTCGTGACTACTGTTTTCTCCTCATTTATTTTCTTAGGGTACTTAAAAAAGAAAGAAAATTATGGTCAAGCCCCTAACATAAGTAAATAAACAAAAGGCTAGGAACAGATTTTCCCAGTGGACATGCTGCTCTACTGCTTTCAGACACAGGATTGGTGTCCAGTTATTTTCCAGAAGGAACTACCCTGCCTTTCTCATTTTAGGGCTGAGAAGTCGTTTCAGGTCTTCTTTGCATGACCCTGGCAATTGAAGTGACTTTTCCAGAATAAACCATAGTTGCAGGTGATAGAATCATAAAACTACATGTGAAGGGAACTTAAGTAAATGTTTATTGTATCTTTTTGTCTCATTGTTTGTTTCTACTTATGTGAAAAGTAAAGCTACCAGGGCTAGGCCTTTTGTATATATTACTCTAGAGGTTTAAAAAAAACTCAGATTATTGAAGTCAAAATAAAATCTGCAGACAGTTAACTTTGACTGTCCTTTTCTTTTTCAGGCCATATATTTTCGACTATGTATGCACAGAGAGGAAACCTGTGTTGTGGTCTCAGCTGCATACAGAGAACACGTGTAGAGGATATTTTCAGGCTCACTGCTTATATGCTATAGAGATTGTTCTACTTTGGGGAACAGGTGTTGAAGTTGGGGGACAGTCCAAAGATATTTTGTGAGACCCAGAGCAGCTTGTAACATATGGTAGCTGTGTATGTTCAGGGAATCCGCCCTGCATGTATCATGGCAGATAAATGTGGACTCCCTGAGGTAAAACTAGGGAGGTGCAGAGAGAAAAGACACTCAAGTGGGGAGACAAGGCCCGGAGGAGAGCCGGGAGAAGTGAGGAGGATAAGGGAAAATAGAAACTCACATAGGCAAAAATACATTAAAGTTCTTGAGAGCAAGTAAAAAGGAGAAACAGAACAGGAAAGGTTTTTTTTTTTTTTTGGTTTGGTTTTGTTTTGCTTTTTTTTTTTTTTTAAATTTATTTATTCGTACAGAACTGGGGTACAGGCCAGAGATGCGGAGGGTGAGAGGATTCACCAGAGACAGAGTGGGGAGCAGAACAGGCAGATCGACGAAGTACACTGCTGAGGGGAGCAGCGGGCGTGTCAAGAGAGGTCTGGCTCGCCATGTGGATCTCCTCTGGGGGGATCGAACTCATGTGCTGTGCTTTAACCCGCTGCGCCACCTGGGAGGGCCTTGTTTTGCTTTTTTAAAGCAGGCGCAGAAACAGAGGCGTTTGCTTGGGGAAGAGAGATGAGTGAGAGCAGTAAACGGCCTTGAACTGCCAGCCCTCCCTCCCCATCCATGTTCAGGGCTGCTATTTTAGGGAGCTTATTAATAGCATCTCTCAGAAGTTTTCTGGTTTGGATAAAAAAAAGAAACAAAAAACTGCAGTTACCCTCTCTAGAAACGACCTCTCGTCTAAGACGGAGAGTATCTATAAGCAAAAAAGTGGAAAATGGAGACCAAGACAAGCTTTAAGGAAAGGTCAGGTGAACACTGGTAGAGAAACCAGGGGAGAAGAGACGACATACGCCGTGTAGGCATTTGCAGCCGGTTCTGCCAGATGTGGATCGAAGTAGGAGGCTGCTGAAAGAAAAGTGGGCAAAAATGTAAAGTTGGATAGAGAAGAGCTAGAAGAAAATAGACAGGAGGCCAATGATTCAGAGCACAAATATGTGTAGGCTTTCGATATTTCCTGTCTTGGGGGGTTAGTGGTTGCGATCCACTGCATAAAAATGACTAAAGTAGCCATTCTTGCTTCCCACCCCGCACGGCACGGCATCACCGGGTCCATTTGTTGCTTTCTCCCCAGCTGGCCACCCCAAAGGTTTCGCCTCCTGTCAGCCTCAGCTTCCCAGGCTCCAGACCCCCCCACCCCCGCTCCTGGGGCTGCATACCAGACCGTCTGCCACCCTAGTTTCACAGGCTTGCACAGATAGGCCATAGTGTGTGAAGCTGTGCTTCAGTGCGTCATTCTGGAGACCTCTTTTGACTTTTTACTGGGTCAGAGTTCTGTATTTCCAAAGGCAGAAAGTAAATGTCAAGCGCAAGTTCAAAAGGTCAAGTAATTTCTAGAGAAGCATTCCTGGACCTAGGCAAGATGGAATACCACCAGCAATAGCATCTTTGGCACTTCCAGTTTTTATAAAACACGTCCTTGTGGATTTCTACCACCATTTTGAATTGGAGCACATTGGGTGTTGAATTAGAGCTCTCTCAAAATTCATATGTGGAAGTGCTAACTGCTAGAATGTGACCTTATTTGGAGAAAGGGTCTTTCCTGGGGTAACCAAGTTAAAGTGAGGTAAAGTGCTTTCTTGAGGTAACCACTTTCCTGAGGTAACCAAGTTGAGGTGAGTTCGTCTGGATGGACCCTCTCGTGATAGCCTGGTACCTTTAGAAGAGGAAGTCCTCTGACTATAGGAGAGGCTGGGGGTGGGGGGAGCTATGTGAACAGGAAGACAGCCACGCCCAGGCCAAGGAGAGAGGCCAGAATGGATCCTTCCCCCACAGTCCTGAGGAGGAGCCAACCGGGACACCTTGATCTTGCATTTCCAGCTTCCAGAATGGTGAGGCAATATATTTCTTTTGTATAAGCCAGCATGCAGGTCTGTGGTTACAGCCCCAGGAAACTCATACCCCAGGTGCAGTCTGGCCAAAGGTGGAAGTCAGCAGCAGCTGAGTAGACATTTTATAGTTAACTCATTCCCTGAGGAGCTGAGTAGTGCTCTTGAGTTATCTGAAAAGAGAGGGAAGACTAGACTGACTGATCCTGTATCAGTATTTTCAGTGTTTCATGCCGTGGTTTCTCTTGCCATGAAGTGGGCTTTAGGACCTGTTCTGAAATCCTTGCGGTGACAGAGTAATCATGTGAATATTCTGAGTTTGGAGCAGGAAAGTCAAGCTGAAGTTGAGGTCTTATTAATAAATACAGTTACCCGAGCACAGTTGTCAAGGAAGGAGACGGACATCTCGAGTCCTTTGTGGCATAGAAGGCCAGTCCTCGACTTCTTCCTGACCCTCACAACACTCAAGTCTGCCTTGGTCTTTGAGAGTCTGATATCATCAAACACCAAAGCAGCTTGATCTTTTTGGACAGAATTTAATCCTCAATACCTAATTCCTGAGGACTTTCTTTGGAATCTGAGACAGGGAGAAAGGTGCTTGTTAAATAATCTCTGCTCCCAGGACAGGGAAACACAGCGATATTTCTACAGGCCTCTTTCTCTCTTTTTCCTGCTGGAGGCCTGGATTCCCACCTTGGCTCTCCCTCACATACACCGAGTCAGTAGTGAGAGACGGTGTGGAGGCCGCTGCCTTATATGGCAGGGAACAACGAGAGCGTGTTTGTGTGGGGCTCTCTGACAAGCTGTAATGATGGGTTATGGAAACCTCCAGCCCTGGCTTCTATTGCTTTTCTGAGTAGCGACACTGAACAGGCAGCTGTAGAGACGTACGGGGGCAGAGTCAGGAGCTGCAGGGAACCCAGATCACCGTTTGCCCCCTGTGTGACTTTAGGTAGCATTTTTAATCCACTTTACTGCCCTGAGGTAGCTGTCTTCAACTACAACTGTGCCTCTTAGACAGCCATAGGCCAGCAGGTAGTTCAATGAACAAGATTTTCTTCTAAAGCGCCTCTAACCTATGAGGGCTCAGGACAACCATGAATCCACTTCTATTCCCTTTCTCTCCCAGATTTAGTACTTTTCTTATAGCCAAGTCTCAACTTCCTTTCTCTCTCCCTCACCCATCCTCCTCCTCTCTCTCCATTTCTGTCTTTCTCTTTCATTAGCTCCTCTCCCTTTTGCCTTTTTCTCTCTCTCTCGTTCTAGTTCAAAAACACAGAAAGCCTACAAAACAATCCAACCTCAGGAGTAATCAGACTTTTGCCACATTAGACGGAGATTCTTTAGGAAGCCAAAACAGTACCTAGAAAGTGCTGTCACAGACCTGAAATAGGGTGGCCTCTAACTGACCTCTAGGGTCCCGGTCCTACCTCCTAGAGAACCCAACATGAAAGAAGTTGCGTTTCTTTTCTATTTCTCAGGCCACACGATAGCCACAGAGAAGGCTATTGGGAGAGCACATGCTGCTTGGGTGTGGATACTAGAGAAGCTTCCAGAAGTCACAACTAGCAGCTGATGATGTCTAGTTTATGTCTGTCATATTGCAAGCATTTTTTTTTTAAAGATTTATTTATTTGTTCATACAGAACTGGGGCACAGGTCAGATGCCCAGGGGCTGCAAGAGACCTCATCAGAGACAGAGTGGGGAGCAGAACAGGCAGATCGACGAGGTACACTGCTGAGGGGAGCAGCGGGCGTGTCAAGAGAGGTCTGGCTCGCCATGTGGATCTCCTCTGGGGGGATCGAACTCATGTGCTGTGCTTTAACCCGCTGCGCCACCTGGGAGGGCCTTGTTTTGCTTTTTTAAAGCAGGCGCAGAAACAGAGGCGTTTGCTTGGGGAAGAGAGATGAGTGAGAGCAGTAAACGGCCTTGAACTGCCAGCCCTCCCTCCCCATCCATGTTCAGGGCTGCTATTTTAGGGAGCTTATTAATAGCATCTCTCAGAAGTTTTCTGGTTTGGATAAAAAAAAGAAACAAAAAACTGCAGTTACCCTCTCTAGAAACGACCTCTCGTCTAAGACGGAGAGTATCTATAAGCAAAAAAGTGGAAAATGGAGACCAAGACAAGCTTTAAGGAAAGGTCAGGTGAACACTGGTAGAGAAACCAGGGGAGAAGAGACGACATACGCCGTGTAGGCATTTGCAGCCGGTTCTGCCAGATGTGGATCGAAGTAGGAGGCTGCTGAAAGAAAAGTGGGCAAAAATGTAAAGTTGGATAGAGAAGAGCTAGAAGAAAATAGACAGGAG
>NW_004567106.1:63504186-63537468 GCF_000260355.1 Condylura cristata | reverse complement strand
GCCACGCCATATGGTCACATCCGGGGCAGGCGGGGATCGAACTCATGCGGAAGTGGCTTTCTAAGTGCTGTGCTTTTAACCCGCTGCGCCACCAGGGAGGGCCGCAAGCATTTTTTTAATAAAGATTTTTTTTAAAAAAAATTTATACATACAAGAGCCTCTGGGGTGTAGGCCAGAGGTACGGGGAGTGAAAGGACTCACCAGAGACAGTGGGGAGCAGAACAGGTGGATCTACACTGCTGAGGGAAACAGTGGGCGGGACAGGAGAAGTCTGCTGTGTCAGGTGGGTCAGCTCCCTGGCTGGGGATTGAACTCGTGCTGCAGTGGCTGCTGAGAGCTTGATAGCGCTGACTTTAACCCCAGTGCCACCAGGGAGGCCCTCATGTTGCAAGCATTTTAGGATTGTTATTTCTCATCCATGTAATAACTCTAGGATTGTTATTTCTCATCCATGTAATAACTCTAAAATGGAGGGAAAATTCCCCTACTTTGCAGATGAACAACAGGCTAGAAAATGGCAAATTTGAGATTCAGACTCAAGTCTTCTGATTCCAAAGTTTGTCTTCAAATAGGTCACATCTGCAGAGACATATACAGGACAGAAGTCTTCATCACAGGAGTCAGCATCAGGATGGTGTGCTGGTTAAGCCAGTGCCCTAACAAGCCAGCTTATCCACTCTGAACCTGCTCTGCAGTTACAAGCTGTGTGACCTTCAAGTGTTATTTAACTATTAGTGATTCCTCACCGATAAACTTGCTAATAATGAAAATTGCTTATTTGATTTTTATCAAATAACTATCTGCATACCAGTAGTATGTGCTGAGTATCAGCAATGATACTGTGCAAAGCATCAGCAGTGACATAGTGGCGGGGGTGGAGGAGTCAAGTATAAATCGGTTTTCTTATCAATAAATTATGGACATTATGCTTTATTCACCAAATTCACAGAGTAAGTTCCTACTATGTGTGGCATAGTGGGGACTTTTATAGGATCAAGTCATGGTACTAAAAAAAGGCAGATAAGGTCCCTGATAGCATGATGCTTATGTTGTAGGAGTGTAGGAAATAAATAAATACACAATGCCAGCACACATTATAAATATGATGCAACTGAACAGCAGAGGTATTCTGACTGGCCCACCTAACTTTACTAACTTGGCACCTTAGAATCAGAGCTGTGTTTGTCGGGCTTGACAATGTACTTGAGCAGGTAGAAGGGTGGGGGGGGGGGCGGTTGGGCTGGGGGGGAGGAAGGAAGGGAATCTGATTTATAGCATTTGTTCATTTCCATGGTTTAAATACATTCACGCCAGGCTCCCTACATGACATCAAAGACTGAAGAACTGGAAGGAGATGCTCATGGCACAGCATTAAAATCCATTTCTACTATACAGATGCAAAAGATGCCACGAACCTCAATAACGTGGATAATTGTCAAGCATAGCAGACTATTAGGGGGGCTGAGCTTTGAATATTTGTTACTTTGGCTTTTAATAAAATTTGTGTCATTGCAATATTATATTATTCTATAACTTAATTTTAATAATGGCTGGTTTTAATAATAACAAGTGGTTCTCAAAATCTTGAAAATGTAACAATTGTTTTTGACAGCTGGTAGGAGCTGGCTCCAAACATCGCCATTTAGGCTGCATGGAAAGAGGAGACGGGGTCGAGGAACGGCAGGCTGAGTCAGTGTGGCGTCATTATGTGGGAGAAGGGTCCTAATCTCTTCACTGATTTTCTCCCAACAATCCTGTTTTATCTACCCAGAGGGAGCGTGGGTCTGAACACCAAAAAGCACAGTCTAAACAGAGGAACAACTCTGGCATTCCTGTTGGGCCACGTTGCTCCTGCAAGAAATTTTAAGCCCTGTAATCCTGAGTGCATACAATTTATGACTTGATGCTCAGAATACGGTAGATTCTCTGTAACAGAGGGTATAACTCTTGACTGTTTAGTAAAGGAAGGCCTAAGAGGTGGATTTTCTGTCCCCCTGCAAAAGCCAACTCACTCTTTCCATACACCTGGGGCCTCTTGTCTCCCAGGGTCCACATGCTTCCGACAGGCCCACCCAGGGAAGCGTTTGAGCCAGATGATGGTGTTGGGCTGGGGCAGGGAGGTGAGGGGTAGGGGAAGCGGTTTCTCCTTTCTTCCCACTCAGTATTTGAATGTTCCATACCACAGAGTGGAAGAGAGAGAAAAACATTTTCTGTTTTTCCTGGTAAGGCAACTAGCTTAAGTAAGCAACCTTCAAAGCATCTTAAGGACAGAAACATAGAGAAAAATTTCCCTCTATCCGCTCCTCCCCCTTAGCCTAAATTTCACTTAGTGATGGTGGCTGGAACAGGAAGTAGAAACACCATGAGATATTTTACTCTTGCCACATTTCCAGCAAAATGCTGGAAATCTCATCAGGAAGCTTGACCTTCCAGACTGGAGAGCTTCGTGTCCAAACCAAGAGGACGGGAAGTCGGTGGAATGTTCAGGTCAATTTTTTAACTTTTCTGTAGCACATGGGTAAAACTGATCATTTGGAATATACAAGTGTTAACTTTTAGGAAGAAATTATTCAAAACTAAGCAAACCAGTTTCTGTGAAAGAAGTAACCCCATACATCTACTATAAATTATCTTAAGCATAGTTGTACAGAACTGTTTCTGAGCCAAGATATTTTAGCAGAATCACCAGGGATATTTTACAAACTGCAGACTCTAGATCTAGTGAATCAGAATCTCCTGGGATGGATCTCAGGGATGTATATTTTTTAAAAGCCATAGAATTGATTCTGATGAAGGCTGTGGTTAAGATCTACTGGGCTACAGGCAAATCAAGCTGCACTGTGTAATCGAGATTTGGTAACTTTTTTTTTTTTTAAAGATTTATTTTATTTATTCGTACAGAACTGGGGTACAGGCCAGAGATGCGGAGGATGAGAGGATTCACCTGGGACAGAGTGGGGAGCAGAACAGGCAGATCGATGAAGTACACTGCTGAGGGGAGCAGCAGGCGGGTCAGGAGAGGTCTGTCATGCCATGTGGATCTCCTCTGGAGCAGGCGGGAATCGAACTCATGTGGAAGTGACTCAAGCTTCTTAGTGCAGTGCTTTAACCCGCTGTGCCACCAGGGAGGACCCAAGAGATTTGGTAACTTTTAAGATGGGACATTCCCATTCCCGATTGCAATCTGCTTAATAGCTTGGGAGTCAGAGATGTGTGTTCTAAAACCACCTCGACCACTAACTGGGTGCCTTTCATCAAGCGACTTGGTTTGTTCTTTCACTGAACAGTATTTCTTGGGTTTCTGTGATGTGCCAGGCATTGGGTATATATTAATGAAAAAATGTTTTCTACCCTTATGAATTTTACTAACCAATAAAATGGGCAGACATTAATCAAAAAAGCTTTCAAATACATGTACAATTTTACTTGGTATGGCTAGGCTTTCACTTCTCATCTGAAAAATGAAATACAATTTACTGGATCCTTTTTTTTTTTAAAGGGATTTCTTCCTGAGATTCCAATCCCAGCCTTCCTATATACAATATAATTATATGAGTTAGGTTCATTGATGCAGAAAACACAATGTCGAAAGCCACTATCACTTGAATAACTTAAATCTTAAATCAATGCACATTTATCATCATAATGCGTCAATATAATTACAAAAACAACAATATTGTATAAGAAGTATTATTTCCTCAGCTTGCTAAAAACAGTTGCCATATATGTGGATTTGTTTATTTCTTACTTCCTGACTTCTCCATGATCTCCCTAGGACCCAAGGTGCAGAGGTTAGAAATCCATGCACAAGATCAGTGGTGTGAAATTCCTGGTACTTGAATAGCAATTGACATCATTATCAATGACAACACCTCCACCCCTACTCAAACTCCTTCTCAACAAAGTGTTCCAGATGGTCACCACCAATTGGTGGCAAACAAATGAAAAATTACTTACATAACCTGAACTGAATGACTGCTAAAACTGCCCTAATTAAAAATTGTATGAATTTATGTAAAAATTCAGAATCTCTGAACCCATGAATCAGTTCCACTGTCTTGAAAAGCACAAACACCTTCTCCCCTCTCCACATAAAAGTACTCCAAATATTTGAAGATTCCATGTGGTCCGATTTTTCTTCCCTTTGGGATAAAATCATCCCAGATCCTTTATCTATCCCTCATATTCTGTCCCTCCTCCCCCCAACCTTTGACGCTGGCCCCTGGACAAGTATTTGTGAATGCCTCCCTGAAGAAAAGACCCCTGAAAGATACCCAGACAGGAGTTCCTCAAAGGTATCTGCAAATACCGAAAAGACCAGAAGCTTCTATTGATTGAAGATACACCAGCTTTAATGCATGAAGGTCATTAAGACCCGTGACTTAAAATAACTGGTTATTTTTATTTAGAAATACATCTTCATTTATTGAATCATTTCCTACTTGGAGGGGGAACCAAATCTCTCACCTCTGGCTCATGAAATTTCTTTCCCATGAAAATACTCAAGTGCTTTTCCTCAGCATCTCCTTAAAATGGATAATTCATATCCTTTCCAGCTATCAAATGGAAAATTTCTCCTCCAGATTGACCCATCAGGCCATGCCAAATTGTCATTAAGTATTGCAGGACTTGAACATAAGCTATTTGCCTCTAGCAGTACAGTCAAGTCAAAATGAAACGCTGGTCATTGATAGCCATTGACCATTTGAACTAATATGTCTTCTGTGCCCAACTTTCTCTTCTGCATAACAAAGAGTGACGTTGTTGTTGCTGCTCCTGCCAGGTCCACTGCTGTTCAACAACTAAGCCCGGCATCTCCCTAACCTTTGCTGTCCCCTTTTGCTAAGGGATTTGCCAAATAAAGACAATAGATGTCAGCCGAATCAATCAGAGTTCCTTTCTCAGAATCTGACCAGGAAACACAAAAGGAAAATAGCACAAGAGAGCAGCCACACGTGCTGGCTGCTGAGTCACCTCCGTGAGACACGCAGACCTTGCTCAGTTGAGTCCCTGCACACCTTCACTCCAGCCCCTTTCTCTGTGGATGCTGGTCCCAACTTGGCTTCTGGTCTTGGATTTCCATGTGATTCCATTCTTTTATTATTCCACACACACCTGGTATCCTCTTCCTTTATCTGAGCTATGAAACTTGTTTTTTTAAGATGTAGTTTTTTTTTTTTTAAAGATTTATTTATTTAAAAAAAAAAAGAGATTTATTTATTTATTCATACAGAACTGGGGTACAGGCCAGAGGCTCAGGGGCAGTAAGAGGCTTCACCAGAGACAGAGTGGGGAGCAGAACAGGCAGATCGACAAAGTACACTGCCGAGGGAAGCAGCGGGCGGGTCAGGAGAGGTCTGGCTCGCCATGTGGTCTCCTCCCGGGCAGGCGGCAGGCGGGAATCGAACTCATGCGGAAGTGGCTTCAGATTCTCAGTGCTGTGCTTTAACCCGCTGCGCCACCAGGGAGGGCCTGTTTGTTTGTTTTTAAAGATTTCTTTTTTTATGCATACAAGAACTGGGGTGCAGGTCAGAAGTGCAGGGGGGTGAGAGGATTCACCAGAGACAGAGTAGGGAGAAGATCAGACAGATCTACTGAAATAGGAGATTTCAGTTGAAATCTCTGCTGAGGGGAACAGCAAGTGAGACAGGAGAGGTCGGCTGTGCCATGTGGGCCACTCCCTGGCTTGGAACAGAACTCGTGCTGCAGTGGCTGCTGATGGCTCTATAGCTTTGAGACTTTAACACCTGCGCCATGAAGGAGGGAGTCCCATGAAGCTTATTAAAATAAGGCTTGGGCCCTCCCTGGTGGCGCAGCAGGTTAAAGCACAGCACTGAGAATCTAAAAGCCGCTTCCGTATGAGTTCGATTCCTGCCTGCCCCGGAGGTGACCACATGGTGTGGCAGACCTCTCCTGACCCGCCCCCTGCTCCCCTCAGCAGTGTACTTCGTAGATCTGCCTGTTCTGCTCCTCACTCTGTCTCTGGTGAAGCCTCTCACCGCCCCTGAGCCTCTGGCCTGTACTGTATGCACAAATAAATAAATTAAAAAAAAAAAATAAGGCTCTATTTGTCCTGACCACTAAGCCAAGTGCTCACACCTCTGTCTCGGTTCCTGTCCATGCACAGTCTTGCTAAGAAAGCTCTTGGTCTCTAATCCTCTTCCTGTTCTGGTGATTGCTCTTTCTCTCTTGCTTGTCTGGTTGTAATTCACATGGTAGACAACTGTTATGATTTACATACATCCAATTTACACCTTTTAAACCCCAGTGGAATTAATGCCCTTGATGCTTCTGGTCCTTGGGATCCTTGGGGACTTTGTCCTGTCCACCAGGTGAAATCAGCCTAGTTCACTCTTGAGCAGCATATTTAGAGACAAGTGAGAAAGAATGTCCCAACGCGTATATAAGGAACAAACTATATATCCCTACTCCTATGTCCATCCCTCTCCAAGTGAAATGATTTCCTCAATAACTCATTCATCCACATATTTACAAAACAATGACACAAACTTCAGGCAATGCTTAGCAAACAACTTATCTTCAGTTTTCCATAACTGATATATATATTCTTTCTTCTTCCAAAGGAAAAGCCATGTACTAAAATGAGTGCTTACTAAGAGCACCCAACTCACTTAAAACATCCCCAAAAGAGTTAGTTTCTTTGAACTGTTTCCTCACTGTTAACTTAGCAATCCTTTTACTAAGGTATGTGGTCTTCTAGCTCTTAGTAGCTGCCACTCCTGACTTCCTCTTGCTCCCACAAGCTCCCTATAGAAACGGCCATCTCTAGGTGTGACCTCGTCTTTCCAATGGAGGCCCTGTGAGGAAATCTCTTATACCTGTGTGTTTACACCATCCTTTCTTCTGTCCAAAGATGCTGGGGAACCAGATTGCACAGCACCACTCATGTCCTGATCCCGTCCACCCTTGTTCCAGTGGGAATCAAGCCTTTACCTCACTTCTCACTTCACACCCCTTCCTCTAGCTTGAGGGTATCATGTCCATGAAGAAGGTGGCTTCACAAAAGACCTTAAGAATGTAGTTTTTATCAGACACTCAATTCTGAGACTCTCCAAGAATTTTTATCGGGCCAAGATTCTCTTGCATCTACCACAACAACATGGGGAAGAATCGGCAGTCCCAACCCCACTAACTCTACCTCATTGTTCATGTCATCTTTTCCCACCTGGCCTTCTCATCAGTCAACTGTAACTATCTCCAAATTGCTTGGCTATCTACTCTATTTGCTCTCTTTTCTTTCTTCCTAAAAAAGTGGAAAAAATGTTTTCCCTATTTTGTATCTATCTGTGCTTGATCTTTCTCCTCTTCTTGGATCTCCATCTAGAGGTACACCATTGGGAATTGTTGATATTGGATCAGGAAAGTACTACCCCTGGGGTGAGAGAGGGGTGGTGAGGAAGCTGGTAGAGGCGGAAGACAGGGCTTAGGGAAGTTAGGATGCCACCAGTGGTCAGTTACAGGAGAACCAGCAGGGACACTAAAGACTGAAGTGAACAGAGGTGAGAAGCCAGATCCTTGAAGCAGTCTGGTCTCAATACCAACAGGAACCACAACCAGGTGCTCCTGATTACCTCACTCTCACTACAAGGCCCAGGCTTGACATGCTGGGATTATTTCCATGCTTTTGGCTGGAGGCAAAGAAGCTATCTCACTCATAAGGCCTTTCTATTGTCAACACCTTGTCATTGGTCTTCTGTTCAACAGGATCTGCAAACTTCCTGATTCTTGGCTATGGTCTCCCATGACTGATGGGAGACCATCCCATCAATATTTGCATCTTCCTGGTCTCTGAGCATCAAGACCAATTCAGATAACATTGAGGTAGAGCAGTATTTTATGAACTTTGAGCTCAGGGTTCTAGAAAGAAATAGGATCCAGAAGGTACCACTTGAAGGCCCTCAAATATGAGGAATGGATACCAGCTAAAAAGTGAAGAATACCAGCCAAGATGAATTCAGTGTCCAGGGGACTCAAATTGCATTTCAAGGTATCCAATCAGAGACAAGCGGGCAAACAACTCAATCTCACGTGAACATCTTAACCACTATGGGAGAAAACCACTTACAGGAAGCTAAGAATGCCATTCTACAGATGAGGTCAAAGAGTTAATGAGTGCTTCCATATGTGGTTATCTGCAGAGGAACTGGTACTAGGACTGAGTCTCTTGCTAGTGCTCCTAAGTTAAGCCTGAGTTGCAAATAAATATCTCTTTAAATTACCCAAGCACTCAGAACCTATGGGCATCGCTCCAGTGACTTGGATTAGCTTGACAGATGAAGGACTTTCACTAAGGAGCTACAGTTCTATTTTCAGGCTCTGAGAGAATTTATCCAGAAAACTCTTTTCTAAAGTCTGAACATTCTTTGGCAGCATCTTTCTGACCTCCTCTTTAGTCCTACCATGCTATTTGCATACCACGTTGTCAGCATTTTCCCCTGTCCCCCTCTCACCCCACCACATTTCTGAGACTTCAGGCAGACAGGAAACGAGCTAATCCCCTTTCACGGCCATCGCTAAGTCATTTTTTGACTTGCTAGTCAATGACAAACTAGTAACTATGCTACCATAAAAATGAGAAATGCTTACAGCTACAAGTCATTTTAGGAAAAGAACTACTGAAATCAGTACAGAGACTACCTAGAACTTTCCATGACTGGACACAAGGCCAACCTATTCCATCTGCCCCAGACCAGGAGACTCTCAGGGCAGTCATAGGAGCCAATTAAAATTGCTAGTTGCTTCACTGTCAGGATATGCTTCTATATCATTTAAATCCTTCAAGCTGCAGTTTGAAATTGGTTCTTTTGACCAAACTGCAAAAATTGTGTATTTATTTAAAGCAATCTTCTGATCTGTATTATTTGAATGGCACATTCTACTGGCTTTGAATAATGGAAACAACACAACATATTACCTATGGACCCATCCACTGTAATGTGTGTGTCTATCACTAGCATGTACAATGTGTGTAGCAATGTGTGTGCTGTATGTATTATATGTGCACTGTGTGTGCACACAATGACATACCATGTGTGTATCCTACATGTACATTATGTTGCACACACTATGCATGTATACCAAGTGTGTGCAATGTGTGTGTGCCATGTGTATATTCTATGTGTGATATGTAAATGCCATGTGCATGCTATGTGTGTACCATGCACGTGCATGTGTGCACTGTGTATACAGTGTGTGTGCTGTGTGTGTACAGTGTGTGTGCATACTATGTGTGTATCATGTAGGTGCACTATACATGTGTACCATGTATGTAATACATGCAGGTACCATGTGTGCATGATGCATGAGTACCGTGTGTGTGCTGTATGTGTGGTATGTGTGAACGTGTGTGTGCTTGTGCTATGTGTATGCCGTGTGTGCGCCATGAGTGTTTGCTGTGTGTGTGCTATCTGTGTGTGATATCCGTGTGCACTATGTGAGTATATGATCAACTTTTTATGAGTGACTTTTTATTCCAGACTTTTGCATTCAATGGTTTTGATAAAATGCAAGTTGTTACACTGTGGATTCACCATCTTTCAGTTACCCCCCTCTTTGGGGAGATGCGTTCTAGCTGATAGCCCAAAGGAAGATATTCAGCGTAAGTAAATGTCAGATCCCCTTGCTCTGTCATTACCTAGAGTAGAGCACTTAGAGCATAATCAGGAAAAATGCGTTTTTATGCTTGTTGTGGGGTGAGGAGCACATGAGGACAACAGGAGAGTGTATTAGTAGCAAAACTCGAACTTTTAGGGATTTGGCGATGTTGGTTTTAAAATGGAATTTATCCTCAAATCCCAAGATTACAGATTTCCTTCCAAACTGCATTCCCTACATGGTTGAGAGAACAGTTGAGAAAGAAACTGCTCTCCCTATTTTGATTGACATTAAAAACACTGCAAAAATAGTTTGGAACTTGAGCTCTTTAAGGGAAGGACAATAATCAAACTATAGCGTTCGTCTGCAGCCTTTCTCTCACACTTACTCAAAACTGCTCCAGGAAAAGAAATTCGCAGGGAATTCTGTTCTCATATATCACTTCTAGAAGGAGAGAGAGAGGCATTCTCAAGAAAATTATCCCCAAACTTCTAAATACAAAGAGAAATGATTATTTAATGACTCACAATCCAAAGTCACCTCACCCCACGGAATATATTCAAGTTGTGTCAGTCATTTAGGCTGGAAACTTCTCATGTTTGTTTGGGCTTATTTAAAAATGACCAGGTTTGCTCTTCTTACCACATGCCATCTAGTCCTCATTTAATTTCTGGCCATACGTGCCTGGCTTTGCCAAAACCTTAGAAGGATTTTACTGTTTGAGTTTACGAGTTTATCCGCATAGCCCTGTTACACGCTGGGAGCTGTGAAGATCAAGTATTTTGTTCTCATGCAATTTTTTGACCATGTGTTACCACAGCACAGAGCACACACTCCCCACCCCCTTTCCAACCAGGTCTTTCTAAAAGGAATTCCAGGTTACTTCTCCTGCTGTGCAAGATGCCGGGAGAGTCTGACTGTGGGTTTCCTCCCTCTCTGCAACACACTTCCAACCTACACCGTGTCAAACGCCCTACTTACGCTCAGGCACTTTTTCAAACAGAAAATAGCATTTCCTAAGACATAGCTTGGCAGGATGTTAAATGAAGTTTCTAAAAACACACCCACGAACCCAGGCATTCTCTTCATTATTAGGTTTTATAGGAAACAGATCATGGTAGGTATCTCTGTCTTAGCAAATATCAGATCAGTTACATTAACTCAACTGGTACTAAGTAGCTGGGCTCTTCCCACCTCTCACCCATTTCCTTGTAGCTCTAGATGTTCAGGCTTAAATACTGCTGAGCAGAAGAAAAACCAAAGTCTCTGGTTCAAAATCATCTGTGTTTGACTTCTCATCAACCTAAGAAGTCGTGTGTGCGTATGTGTGCGTGTGTGTGTGTATGTGTGTGTATGTGTGTGTTTTAAGCGAAACCTCTTTAGAGAAGCAGGAGGGAGGCTGGTTGGAGCAGACGGGCTCTCAGGTATACCCCCACCCAAAACAAAAGGCTGTCCTAATCAAAGCTGTCGGGGTCCCTGAGTCTGAGTCTCCCCACGACGGCTCCTACTTGACTCGAAGTACAAGATGTGGAATCTCCTCTCGCTTGTCTTCCGGCAACATCAGCCCGCAGAAAAGCCTGATCTGGTTTGAGAGTTTGCAGGGAGTACCGGCTTCCACAAGCTTCCAGCACCCGCTACCTTGCCCACAAATGCTGACGACCCAGAGAAAAGCCCCCAGTCTCTCTGGGAGAGATCAAAGAAAGCCCTCCGTGCCTTACCTCTCAGGCTGAAACTTCTTCCTGGGGACTGCGGGGGAAAGCAGGACCGGTTTCTTTCCGCAGGCGCACAGCAGGAGGGCAGGCAGGCAGCGGTGCACACTGCTCTATTCAACAAGACTCCAGACCGCCCTTCCCTTCCGTAGCTCCTCCCAGAAGCCCATGCTAAGTGAGCACATACCCCTGATGTTTACTGTCGGCAGCCGGTGGTATGCATTGTCCTGTAGCTTTTCTAATAAGCAGCCAGTGACGACACCCCGGGCCGAGGTGGATGCAGTCTGGCTGCGGAGATGCCTGTCATTCCCTTGGCATGCTCAGGAAATCACTCGTCAGAAAAACCAAGACCTAAAAAGCTTGAAACTGCGTGCAGGCTGCCAAACCAGCCCGCGCCATGCCCTTTTTTGGTTATCCCTTGCAGGGCCTCTGGAAGTGAATCCATTGTCAGGAACCATCCGAAGAAATGTTAATCTTGGAGAAAGAGGCTGTCTTGTGGAGCACAAACGGGACTTTGAAAAGCAAGCACAGGCTAGGAAACTCCAAGTTCGCAGTCCATAAGTTTATGGGGGTGGGGGTGGGGAAGGCTTTGTACTCCAGGGAGCCTTCAGAGCGAATTTTTCAAAAGGAGCTGTATAGCCACGATGACATTAAATTGTGAGGTAATTTTAAAGTCGCGAACCAGGTCTGGTATACAGGCTAAATTCTAACCTGCAAGAGGCACAGTCCCTTAAACTATTTCTACATGGTGTTATAAACACAACAGACAGAAACCCTCAGGCCTTTCAGAGGAGGTTAGTTCGCCAGAATAAGCAAAGTGCTAGAGACTGGCTAGACTGGGTGAAGCGGGCTCCATTCTCCTCCTTGGTTTCCACATCACCTCCATCTCCCTGGCCCTTGCTTTTCTCAGCTTTGGCAACAGGGAGCTCCGGGGAGAAATAACGCACCACAGAAAGGGGATGAAAAGACTCAGGCCCTGGTTTAGGTGTAGACAGAAAACACCAGGTCTAGAGACTTCTGAGACATACTCTGATCAGGTCTTCATTGGCAGGAAGTGTGAGAATGAGGTGAGAATCAGGGGATGCAGAATTAGGGTGGAGTCACAAGCCCACTTGGGCACCCACGCTGTGCACCCACGCTGTGGGCTTACGTTCCAATCAGAAGCCAACCCCCGGCCCACCAGTATCCCATTCAAGCACTTGGTCTTTGTCAGGCCCGAGGCCAACATCTAGCTTATGTCACTAATTTGTGATGTGCTCAGAGACTGTTGCATCATGACTGATCAAGTGTTAAAAGTATTTACCCTGGACAATTATGAATCCTGAAGTTTGGTCTTCAAAAACTTGAGGTTTCACTCCAGAGGGTTTTCCCTATTGATGAAGAACCTAGAATGGTCTCTGCTTAGAAAAATGTCTCCTTGGTCTCAGAAGAGTTGAGAAATGTCCCATCCACACAGATGGCTTCCTTCTTCACCGCCAGCACTCACTGGTTACCCAGAGACATGATCCATGTCCACCTTCCACCTGTCTCCTTCTTTCTTGGGGAGTACCCTGCCCCTCTTTTCTTGGCTGCCACAGCTGCACAGGCCCAAAAAAGCTACAGCAAAGGCTGCCAGACATAGAGAGAGGTGAGCTCCAGGCATCCCAAGTTAGAACTCAGAATACACTTTCCCAGGGCAACAGAATAAATAATGGTTGGTGGGAAGAGAGTCAGGGCTGCCTTTCAAGTCCATGGGCCCAAGCCACATCTACATGCAGCTCATGTTCCTATGGGAAAATGTTTTCTGATCTCAAATAAATAATTTGAAAATAAACTTTCAGAACACAGGCGGTTTTGCTGCATGGGACATCCCAAAGCTGGACAGGTTGTAAAGAGAAAATAGTACTTCTTGTCTGCCGCCATTGACAGCGTCGTCGGACAGACACAGGTGAGTTCTGAAAATGACTCAGCGGCTGACATCTGTGTGGAGACAGTCTGTTGTCCTGAGCTATGCGGGGGCCATGGTCTCCAGGGCCCAGTGAGGCCTGCCATAATGCTGCGTTCCATGCCATTGCTGATCCTATCCAAAGCGGCACACCCACCCCCTGTGTGTGAGCAGTTGAAGAGCATCGGGGCATAATTTGCAATCTATCAGTAAAATACATGCCAGCTTTCCAGAGAAAAGGAAGGCTGCACTACAAATGGGGAAAATATTATCAGCAGGAAACATGGAAAGGACATGCATTTTGCATGGTTTTTAGAAGATAAATGGTAAATATGTTGGGGTTATGTCTTTGGGAAAGAGAAGTTTGTTTCCCTAGATAAATTTGAAATATATCATGTATAGGGTATAATGGATGGGCAACCATTCAACTAATTTTGTATATTTGAAATATTGTGGAGAAAGTGGAATTTATAAAACTGTTTTTGGCTCTCTTTTTACTTAAAACAAACAAACAAACAAAACAGGAATAAGAAAGAAAGGAAGGGGATAAAGGGAGGAAGCAAAGAAGTTATACATTGTCCAATTTTTGCCATGGGAAACTTCACTTTCATAGTATTTACTTTTCCAGAAGTCACTTGTAAACAATACTAAAAATACACCAGGTTCATATAGGAAATTTGTGTGGGATGAATTTCCCTTTGGGGTCATTCCAGATAAAGAAGAGCTTGTCCAGCATAGGATATGTCTATCTAATCAAACCAAATCTAAAGAGACAGTTGGAAACATCTGGATAATTCATAGTGTTTTTTCAGTTCCAATTGAATGTTTATAATCATGTAGACCCAGTAGTGAGCAATTATATTTTGTTTGTGTCTCAATCTGAAAAAGTAACCACACTTTTTTCATTGAAAATTATATTCTCTTTACTTTATTCCATACAAAATGTACATTCTCCCAGCTTAAAACATCTACTATATTGAATAAAACAGATGATTTGGGTCTTTTAGGTGGCAGCAGACAGAACCACCCATTCTGCCCCCAAACACATACCTTCTTTTACTCAAATGAGATAGTTCCAGAAACTCAAGTTTATAGAACAATAAACAGACTTGCAGAATATTGTCATCGAAATAGGACAACAAAGACAGTAATAAAGAGAGGGAATTAGACTAACTGTAATTATGAATGTGGATGAAAAAAAGCATAGTGAATCTATTGTAGTAGAGTTTAAAAAAAGCATATTGAATCCATCGTAGTAGAGTAAAAAAAAAAAAAGCAGGACCAGTGCTCAAAGTATGAAAATCTACTAACACGTTATTCAACATTAACAGTTTAATTTTTTAAGTATAAAAAGGAAAAGAAATTCATCTCAGTAGATGATAAACTTGGTAATATTAGTAATCACTTCACGGGGAATATGGTCTTTAAAAATTAGCAATGGAATCTCTAGCAACATGAGACACATTATGTGTACCAGAAGTAATACACAGTAAACTTAATACTTAATGATGAAATGTTGAGTGTTCCCATAATAACAGCAACAAGAAGAAGATAAGGATGATTACTAACTTTTCTACAGTTACAAAATGGGCTGGAGTTCCTAACCAAGACAAAGCTAGAGTGAAAAAGAAGGAAGAAAAATTATATTTAAAAGAAAACAAAATGTCTATTTGCTAATTATTATGTGTGTAGAAAATTCAAGGGAATCTAAATATACAGTACAACTAATTAGACTTTCAAGATTTTTGAGACCAAATTCAGTGTCTAAAAGCCTATGTTTCTTGTTAGCAATTATTTCTAATTTTAAAATATAATGGGAAAAGATACTATTTCTAATAACAAAAGTGTGTATTATCTGGGAATAAACTAAAAGAATGTGTACAAAAAATTACAAAAATTGATTTAAGAAAAAAAGAGTCTGAATAAATGATGAAACATCCCATTTAAGAATGGAAAATCTAAAAATCATAAAGATGTAAATTCTTCTCAGATTAACCTATGTTAATCCAGTTCAAATCCCTAAATGATATTTTTGTGGAACTTGACCAAACAATCCCACATCTCATATGGAAAAAAAGAAAAAAAAATCTAAAAATAAGTAGTTTTTTTTAATAGAACAGTTCTAATTAAGATAAGTGTTATTGGCACAGGAATAGTCAAATTGCTTAACTAAATAAAATAGAAAGCCTAGAAATAGATTCACGCCTATAGGGAAACTTTAAAAATAATAACAGTGGGGCTACAAGTCTGAGAGAAACGAGTAGATGATTTTATTAATGGTAAGATTACAAGTGATTTCTATGTGGGAACAATAAAATCAGATTCAAAATCTGATTCCTACTTTACACTAAAAGAACCCAGGCTCCACGAAAAATAAAACTTGCAAATGATTAGGGATAATTGTGAAGGGGTATGTTTATGATCAGGAAGATTCTTAAGTCATAAAAATGGAATTTACAAATGGAAAGACTGAAAAAGGGGAGGATATAGACATTAATTCTGCTCCTTCCCCCAATTTCATTGAAATGATAGTAAAGAAATAAAAGTAAATAAATAAATCCTACAAGGCAAAACGTCCTGGAAGGAGAGAGAAGGGATTTCAGATGTCAGCCAAACTCTGGAATATGGAAAACGGATGGAGGTTGGTAATTAAGTTAACAGACCTGAGAAACTGCGCTCTGCCGAGATGGCAGAAAGCACCAACTCCAGAAAGCCTTGGGATCCCGTGAAGGAGAGAGACTGAGCAGAAAACAGGTTTGGTTGAAAATTTGAGGGGGGAATAGATGGACATACAGAGGTGCGCGCACACACATACACACACATGAATGCACCCCATACACAACCCAGTGAATAAGCTTCTCACAAGTGGGCAGAAACTGCAATTTTACTCTGGAGAGAAGTGTTGTGTCACTCAAAGCCATGCACTTGGAAAGCAGACTTTTAAGTGGAAGTTGACTCTCAACGGCCTCAAAATGCCCCCAATCTCTGCACTCTGGGGGGCTTCCAGGACACAGTGGGTCAGGTCTGTACTCCACAGGAAGGAAACTGGAAGATTCCACTCTGGGGAAGTTGACATGTCCTTGGAAAAAGACCCGAAGGCACAGAGGTTTGAGGTCCGTGACCCAAGGACAGTGGGTGAACAGTAGCAGAGGAGCAATGGAAAAAGAAGTTCAGAGGAAAGAGAGTCAGGACAAGAAACGGAAGAACACTTCAGGAAAGCTAGAATATGATATAATTAGCCTGGAAACTATCATTACTATTCTCAGAGAAAGAAGATACTCTATGAAACAAGAGAAAGATGCTTTATAACCCGTACTTTCTGAGAAGAGGAAAGAACTTGTGTGCATGAAAAATGACAGTAATTTAAAAAAGCTCAATACAAGAAACTGAAGATAAATTTAGAAAAATCTTCACAAAAAGCAGAAGAAAAAAGAAAAGATGGAAAAGAAGAGAGAAGAAATGAGAAGACTTGAAAAGCAATTCAAAGAGCAACTTCTGAGTATTCAAGGAAAGAGGGCAAAGAAGACTGTGGAAAAGGATATATTATTGAAGATATTAAACATTAGCTTTTCTCCAAACCAAGGACGATAGTCCAGATTCAGAGGACTTACGGGTTACCCAGTGCCAGGAATGAGACATGTTCATTCTGAAGTTATCAAGGGCTGAAGTTACCAATATTGGATGCAATGTTGCATCCAAAGGGGTAGTGGGAGTTGGAGTTAAAACCAGAAACCAAGAAAGATCAAGAATAGAGGATGCAAATTCAGGGCAGATGTGAACGGTGGTCCCATGATGGTGGGAAAAGAAAATTTCAAGACAGCAGGTCCACAAAGGAGGTACTTGCAGGTACTGAAGCACAGTGCTATAGGGAGGAGGTGGGTTTTTGTTGTTGTTGTTGTTTAAAAAAACCTATTTGACACACTTTTGGGGAAAGTATTTGTGGTGGGCATATGGAAAATAAGCAAATGCAAGTTTGAGGCCATTCAAATTCAGCAAAAACAAACTATGAAAAAAGGAAAAGTCATTGTTGCACTCGTATAACAGTTCAACTGTAAGAAAAAAATTACAATCATAGTAATGTAAAAATTGCATACTGTTTCTCCAAAATAGTAGTGATGAAGTATAATTGGAGGATAATGGGTGAAAAATGTTAGTAAGATGATAATGCCTATAACAGCCAAAACTTCACTTTGTTTAGCAGGAAATGAATACTTACTATTTGCTGTTGAAATTTTAATAAAGAATGAAAGTGATCATATTATTGAGGAATGTGAAACTATAACTACCCCACCCCAAATAGTTAATTCATGCTTGTATTCATTTACTGAACAAATATTATCTACTACCTGTCAGCATCTGTTCTAGGTGTTGCTACAGAGATACATTTTGATGGAGAGACAGGTTATATTAATACATGGATATATCATATCAGGCAGTGGAAATTACTGTAAAAAAGGAAAGTAAATAAATGGAATCAAAACCAAAGAAATCCTGTTCTTCTCTGAAGAAATATTTCAGTAAGATGGGAATAAAATGGAGAAGTAAGCATGAGCATAAATGAAGGGAATTTCTATCAGCAAGAAGAGCAGGTGCATCTTAAGGGAATAACCACAATTTCATAGTAATCTGGGGAAGACCAATCACGGATGAGTAGCAAGATTACCTAGAGCTTCAAAGAATGAGAAGACTGGGGAGTTGCTCCTGGTAAGATTGAAGTGTACTGGAAGACTCTGAGTGGGGAGGAGAAGTCACTGGCTGTCCAGTGCAGATGGGGCCTGAGAATGCAAGAGCAGAAGCAGGAAGTGCTCCTTCCTCAAAGGCAGGAGGTGCTGGCTTGGGTGAGGGCAGTTAGGGTCAGGCAGGAGAAAGCATTGGCTTTTGGATTCATCTGGACTCACTCATGGTTGAATGAGTAACGTTAGAAAAAAGAGAGGCATCAAGAGTTGCAATGAGTGAGCGGACATGTTATTTAATAAAATAGTACCACTGGAGAGGTGTAGATTTGCAGGGGGCTGCAGGTGGTGATCACATTAGATAGATTGTAGGTGTATCAAGAGAATGAAAAGCATCCAAAAAGAGGTACAGAGAGGTAGTGTCAAAAAAATCTAGGTTTACGGGGATGGTCAGGCTTGAGATACCCACATATAGATAGTATTATAAACCAGGCATGAACTACCTGATGGAGTACAAACAGTGAGAAGAGGTGTAGGAAGTGACACTCGAATATTTAGAATCTAGACAAGGTGAGCAAGAAGGAAGTGAGAGGCGTTGCTCAGGGAAAGGAACAGGTCTAGGAGTGGGTAGAATGGAAGGTGGCCACTTTTTCTTACAAGCTGCATGTATTGGCTTTAAAGATAATTTGTGACAGATTAGATTATTGTAATCATCCATTCACTTCTGGGTTTTTATTTCAAAGGATTTATTTATTTATGTGTACAAGAACTGGGGTGTAGGCCAGAGGTGTGGGTGAGGGATTTACCAGAGACAGAGTGGGGAGCAGAACAGGCAGATCTACTGAAATAAACTGCTGAGGGGAGCAGCAGGCAGGTCAGGAGAAGTTTGCTGCCCATGTGGGCCACTTCCCTGGTTGGGGATCGAACTTGTGCTGCAGTGGCTGGTGATAGCTTGAGAGTGCTGTGCTTTAATCCCTGTGCGACCAGGGAGGCCCTGTCACCTCTGCTTTTAAGAGGATGAGACACACATTCGTTGTCTCATATCTTTGCAGCGCTCAGTGTACTTGGCCTGTGATTGGCTAAACTAATGGGGATGTGACACAAGCTATGCAACGTCTATCATCTGACAGATTCCGGGTAGATTGGGAAAAGCTCTGAAAAATCAGACTTTCCACTGCTAACTTATGTTATGACCTCCCTTTTTTGTATAATCGTAATATCAAAATATTCTGAGCAACTTTCAGCTTACAATTGGATTGCCTCAGCCGCATAAGGCCTGTCTGCCCTAACAAGCAAGCACTGCACCAGGCTGAAAAATCCCCCTGAAGTCAAGTGACTTGACTACTGACTGATAAATAAACACAAAAGGGCTGTTTTTGCAAAGTCTCTCTCACTGCCAGATGGATGGAGGAAAACCCAAATCTTATCATTCTATTATCTCACCTAGCCTTCTATTCAGCTTCTAAAGAACTACTCAAACTTCCTATTGTCTGGCCTTTAGATGCCATCCAGGTTGCCTGTTTTTAAACTAGTCAAGTTTTCCACCTGCTACACCTTAAAGGAATCCACAAAAGTCTTCTGGCTAGTCTTTCAGGATTCTACTATGTAGTCTTCAGATAAGGAAATTCACCTATGTCTCCTATTCAGAGATTTGATTAACAAGGAATTTCCTCTTCTGCCTCCCAGGATGACTCAGGCAGAAAAACAAAAACCCATTAAGTAGTAGATAATGTTTAAGGGACTTCTATCTTAGTTGATCTCCACTATAGTAATATTAGTCATAAACTTTGTGCACCTATGTACCTGTTTTTAACCTTGATTGATTTTAGAATGTTATATCTCAGCTAAACGGCAATACAACCCTAAACTGTTCTTAGAAGAAAAAAAAAAAAAGATGATTGTAATCTCTCAGCCCAGTTCATATGCTGATGTCATCCCACTGCTTGCTCCTAATGTATAAAATAAACCTCTGCTGAAGGCAGATCAGGAAGACTTGCTTCCAACTCTGACTCCTGTGTCTTCCTTGCCCCCCTTTCCCTGTTTTCTCCTTCTCCCCTTTTTAGGAATCTCCGCTCACCGATGCCTTCCCACCTTAGGGTCCTGCCTGTCTTGCCTCCAGACACCTCAATAGTTGGAGCTGGTCTCTGACAGGGATGTGGGTGGAAGTGACCATGGCCTGCTTATATTGGGGTTTTAGAAACATCCCGAGTTTGCTTTTAACTCAAAACATCTGCCCTTCGCCATCCTAACACATGTCACCTGCGGTGGGGTTAACTTTGACTCTCCCTCCCCAAACAAGATATGTTCATCCCAAACCTGCAAACACAACCTCATTTCAGAATAGGGTCTTTGCAGATATAATGAAGCCCAGGATGTTGAATAAGATCATACTGGTTTCCTCTCCAGTGGGTCCTGCTCCAGTGACAAGAGTTCTTATAAGCAAAAGGCAGAAGGATATTTGAGACCCATAAGACACAGAGGAGCAGGATTGTGAAGACAGAGGCAGAGATTAGAGTGAGGTATCTACAAGCTAAGGAAGCCTATGCATTGCCAGTGACCACACAAGTGAGGAGAGAGGCATGGACCAGATTCTCCCTCAGGCCTCTAGAAACAACCAGCAACCCTATCAATACCTTGATTTTGGACTCCTGGCTTCTAGAAACATGAGAGAGTCAATTTCTGTTGTTTGAAGTCACCCAGTGTAGTAATTCCTTATAGCAGTGCAGGGAAGCAATTCACCCCATATCATGGTTGCTTCTCAGTTTGAGTTCAGTCTGATTGAGTGGGGAGGAAAGAGTACTGAGGGGGTCAGTGAGCCCAGAGGGACCAGCAGAGCTGCTGCTCAGCCAGTCCTCACATCAGAGGAGCAAGAAATAAGTGTGTGTTCCTGTAAGACATGGAGATTTTGGAGAATGTTTTTTTGTCACGAAGAACCTGATATTTACATGTATTAAGTAAAAATTAAACCAAAGAAATTTAAACTAAAGAACATAGTTTACTTCAAGGGGCAACACTCCTGTTCAGCAAAAACCACCGTATACAAAATAAAGAGACTGGCCAAGAGAACATGTCCAGAACACACAGCAAAGGATTAGATTCCAGAATGTCAGAGAATATCTACACATTAGTGAGCGAGAACATGATAAAGTATGGGAATAAGCTAAAGCAAGTTACCGAAGAGAAAACAGAGCCAACAACTTTGAAATGAAATTCAACTTCATTAACAATCGGGAAAATGCAGGTTAGCACACAACCACAGTCCCTATCCATCAAGCTGAGACTAAGAAACTTAGTCTTGTGGAACAAATGTTTCTGGTCCTTAAACACTCTGGAGACGATACAATCAGCACATGCATTTTGTAGTGTGATTTGGTGATGTCTACAGATGCTCAGACTTCACTCAACAATCCCATGTTTTGGTCTCCCCTCTTGGGAAACCCACTCTTTAGCATGGATTGTGTACAGCTACTTCAGGGCTTGTATGTAGGGGTGATGGTGTTGACAAAACCCCTACCAGCAGCCAGTGGAGAGAAGCTTCATACACTATGGATAGGATGGGATTCTATCTAGTAGCTAATGCCACTGAACAAGATATACTTGAAACTCAAAAATATTTTGTCCCCAGGGGGAGCTAGTGGCTGGATGATGAATCATTTATGGATTTGTGTCATGGTAGACGAGGGTCGCACCAAATTCAACATGTTTTCCCATAAGGAGGAGACAGAAGGGTACTACCATAAATCAAGAGACTTGAAATTTGGTCTATAATGTTTAAAAGATCTGATGTGACTATAACAAAGTTATTTCATTTGTTAAATCTGCAGAGCATGTACACAGGTATTGCATTATCCTTCAACCACTGTCCCCTGGGGCATGAGTATCTGGCCACCTATGGGACAGTAATGGTCTTTATCCTTAGTCCTGTGGTGAAGCTCACTCAGGGTAGCCTGTCTTCCAGGGAAAGCACCAGCCCTGAACAGATGCCCTCTACTCAGTCACACATTAGTATCAGGGTTTTGAAACCATAATTACTCTCTAAGGAGAGAGAGTAGCCCACCTTCACGCCTTAATGCCACTCGCTTCATGAGTAGGGTGTGGATGAAGTGGCTCCTGCTCTGATCCATTCTGATGATGGATGAAAGAAAGAAGGAGGACGACTATTGGGGCACAAGGTGGGAGAAGGATGTTGGTTATCTGGGATAACCAACAAAATGGAAATAGGGTGTGATCAAAAAAGATCCAGTGTTGATAAAGACACCCAGGACATGTCACTTTCCCCTAATGAACAGCTTGGGCCAATTCCTTGACACTCCCTATAGAGAACCCGTCTCCTTATTTCTTGAGAGAAGGAGGACAATTGGATGTAGGAATCCTCCCACATCACCCCTATTCATTGTTATTGATTTTCTCCAGTCTTAGAAAAAGTAAATAGTTCCTTCCTATGGCTCTTTAGTGGGTGCCTGAGCCACTCAGTGCTGTAGTTGGTTTTTTCCTCAGACAGTTTTGTTTGTTCACTTGGTCATTCATTTGTTCAACCAATGCTGGAGCAGCTGCTATCTGCAGGTTTAGATTAGGCTCTATGCCTTTTATATCTTGTAAAATACCATGTCTGCCTTTAAAGGATGGTGGTTCTGGTGGGGAAACTCAGACATGTGTACCAGACGGACTCCCAGATGGCGAAGGCTAGGTGGACCCGGCTCTGCTTGTGTTTACGCAGGTGCCTGCATTCCCTCCTCCTGCCCCACACTTCATGAAGGCTGTCTGCAATCCACCAAGATCATGTGGAGAGACCTGGGGTCTCCATCCAACTAGAAAACATCCTTCACTCATTTCAGAAAAAAAAAAGGGCCAATTTCATAATTGGCTTTGCATTGCAGGCATATTTGTGAGGGGTGCAAATAAGAAAAACATTTAAAATATTTGATTTATTTTGGGTGAGGTTCTGTAGCTTTGGCCTAACCAACTGTCATGTTAGAGGCAAGAAAGCAATGATTTCTCTTGAGGGATAGACTATTTTTAAGGTGAGAAAAAAAAAAGAGAGAAAACATTTGGAGAGATAGTTGAGTCAGGTACTGTATGGGGAAAGATAGCAGTTCAGAATAAGAAAACTAACTGTGGAACATGCATCGAGCCATGCAATGTAACTCCAGATGTGTGACGTGGCTGCCGCTCCCCACTGCGCAAACCTGTGCTGGAAGTTTGGCCATTTTATATCACAGAGAGATGGAGTGTGAGATGACTTTGCAGCTAACCATGTCTTCTCTTTCCCAGCCTTCCCTCAAGCTGGTCAGCTGCTCTTCTTCTCAGGCTCCTCCCTACGCTCCTCTTTGTCCACTCTTTGTCACTGCCCTTCTTATCTAAAAACATGCCCAGGGCCTCTCTGGGGCACAGGGCTTAAGTCTCAGCACTATCAATTTATTACCAGCCACTGCAGCCTGAGTTCGATCCCCGGCCAGGAAGCCAATCCACATGGTGCAGCAGATCTCTCCTGTCTCCCCTGCTGCTCCCCTCAGCAGTTTATCTCAGTAGATCCACCTGTTCTGCTCCCCACTCTTGTCTCTGGTGAATCCTCTCACCCTCACCCACCCACCACCTATACCCACCTTCTGACCTATACTCAGCTCATGAGTGCATAAATAAATAAATTAAAACAACAACAACAACAAACATTCCCAAGGCTAGGAGACAGAAAGCACCTGTGGAAGACCCTTGTTTCTTTAAGCTTTGCTCTTTTCTTAAATAGTGTCAACTTTCCCTGAATGATTAGCGTATAATGCAACCTCCACCCCTTTCTCCCATGACTTCAATTCTTGGTCCTGGGACATTCTGACTTCAACTCCCCTTTGCTCTTCTAAGGGATTCTGTCTGAGAGTCCTGGTGGAGGGTGGTGAGAAATTTGGGGGGACTGAGGCCTTTATAGTCCTGCCGACCCCTCTTGGCTCTGTCTTTGGTAGCTTCAGCCACTGGTACCAAGCCTATGTACTAACTCTTGGGCATCATCATCGTTTCCTTCATTCCTCCTTTCCTGCAATAAAGGCAACCCCCCAGTGGCCAAGCTTGATCTCACTCTTAGAGAATAATGTCCAGTTTCGATGGCACAATGGGTTAAAGCACAGCACTATGGAGAGCTAAGGACAGCTGCTTCAGCATGAGTTCCATCCCCTGCCAGCATGACCCACATGGCATGGCAGACTTCTCCTGTCCAGCCCGCTGCTCCCCTCAGCAGTGCACTTTGTTGATCTGCCTGTTCTGCTCCCCACTCTGTCTGGTGAAACCTCTCATCTCCCCTTCACTTCTGGCCTATACCCCAGTTCTGTATGCATAAATAAATAAATCTTTAAAAAATACATAGCACCCAGTTTCTTTCTGTCTTATTCCACTAAGTATAATCCCTTCCAGCTCCATCCATGTTGCTGCAAAAGGCATGGGTTTATCTTTTTTGATTGTTGAGTAATATTCCATTGTGTATATACCACATCTTCTTGATCCAGTCATCTATTTTTGAGAATTTGGGAAGTCCATGGAGGTTACAACCAAGATGAGAAAGCATACATTATACAAAAATAAAGAATACACACACACACACACATACATATATGGTTATATATGTATATATGTGTGTGTGTATGCTTCTTGTGTTCCACAACCACCTCTTCTGATTGGACAAAAGTACATAGACATATTTAGCCCTAATCTTTTTTTCTTTAAAGATTTATTTATGCCTCCAAAAACTGGGACACAGGCCAGTAGGGGGTGAGAGGATTGATCAGAGGCAGAGTAGAGAACAGAACAGGTGGATCTACACACTGCTGAGGGGAGCTTCAGGTGAGACTGGAGAGGTCTGTTGCACCATGTGAGTCAGCTCCCTGGCCGAGGATTGAACTTGTGATACAGTGGCTGTGGACAGCTTCATAGTGCTGAGACTTAACCCCTTGAACCACCAGGGAGGCCCTAGCCCTGAGCTTTTGCTCTCATTATGAATCACCGTGTATGGGAAGTTTTAGTATCATCTTACTATCAATAGGATAAGCCCCAAACCGTCTGAGCCTTTTGGGTAATTTACAGCCCCCTCTCATCTTGAATCGCAGTCACCTTGCTTCCCACTCATTCAAGTCCTTTCCAGTTGCCACCAGCACCAACCCCAGATGCGAGCCACCCCGAAACGCTCAATCCTCAGTTGAACCCCCTCTGGAAACTGTGGTCAAACCCATTCATTTTCTCTTTTAATTACTGACCTGAGTCATTTGATTTAGGTTTCTCTAACTATTTCTCTCATCAAATGAACTCACAACTAATCAGTTAATTATTTCATGAAAAATTAAATATTTTTGAGTGCCTGCTGTGTGTTGTCCACTCTACCAGGCCCTGGAGATGTAATGAGAAACAAGACGGGCATTTTAAAAACATTTAAAAATGTATCTTTACATGACTGGCACTATCTTACACCTATTTCCCACTCTTCTGTTTTCTGTCAGAATTAGAAACGATGATTAAGTAAAATAGCATTTAGTGAGAAAAATAAGCAGCAGAGCGACGTGTGATACATGTTATTTACATAATTTAAAAACGTATGTCCGCGCAGTGACGCTAATGCACTTGGGGCCAGTCAGCAAGCACAAAGAGCGACAGTGAACAAGATAGTCGCCTACCGTGGCAGGAAACAACCAGCTTTATTTTTGCCTCTCCCCACCAGGTGCCCACCCCAAGCCAGTTTTCCAAAGGAAGTTTTTTCCAACATTGAAGAAAAACTTTAGTGTTTTCCTTGCTGTATGCGCTGGAATTTCACCAATTTCTTTGGAATGACAAGTATCAGAGAAAATTCTGTGGCAGCTACTACCACTGGCCCATCATCCATCCAGAGTCAAGTTCTCACAAAAAGACTCAAAGGACATGAATTTAAATTTAAAAAGAATCAAACACAAGGCAATGGGATTTCCCTCTTGGCTGTGCTGCTGATGGGGATCACTTATGGCACCTCCTAATCGTTAATCAAGCTTCTCACACTAGAAATCTGGTTTGCTCCCTGCCCAGCACTGACACCACTTAGCTAGGGTGGTAACAAGCTCCCAATCAATTTCCAGTAGCATTTTGGTTATCTCCCCATCTCACCCCCCTCCCCCCCACACAGACACACAGATACACAGACACACATACACACACACATTCACCTACCCAACCTTCACTCTATGCTCCAGATGCACTGAACTTTTTCATTCCCTTCAATCCATGTTTTTCCCTCTTGTCCTCAGGGGTTCACACACTGCTCCAGACACTACATTATCCTCACGCCTGCATCCAGCTAGCCCCCTATGCTCTATCTATAGGGAGGCTTTCTCACTGTCAACAGCTGAGTTTAGTGCCCTTCCTGACCCACGATGCTGTGAATTTCCAATAGAATTCTACCTGCTCTATCTACTCTATTACAATTGCTTCTTTACTTATGAGTCTCTGAGCTTCCTGAAGATGGGACAGGCCTATCTCAATAAGATTCATGGAATGACCAGTGTCTCCCTAGTAACTGTTAACTCTAGGTAGCTGTAGGTCATCCTACAGGTCTTCTCAACACTACAGTGATTGGTACTGGATAGAGAGGTGAGGCAGCCAGGACTGAAGCACAGGTAAGATCTCAGCACTCTGGAGGAAATATCTATTGAATCTCCCAGGCACTATTTTTACATTCAGAAGTAGCCCCATGAGGTCACTGATCCAGGGTCTCATGGGGATTATAAACCAAGCCTTGACTTGGGGACATTCTGTGCAATATCAGCTTCATCTATGTGAAAGGACCCAGGGCTGGAAGAAAAGGGAGCTGAGATGGTGCTGAGCTGAGTGACAGATAACTGGCTGCATCTTGCAGGTTATTTTAAGTATGTATTTCCAGGAAGAGAATGCCAAGCTCTATGTGAACTTGGTTTTCTCACATGTCAACATGAGAACAGCAATAAAGTCAGCCTCCTTTAGTATCCCTTTGAAGAATAATAAATAAGTGTGATAAGAAACTGTTTTATCAAGTGAAACAGACCTTGTAGTAAAAAATAAGCAGCCTGCCAGATTTGCACATGTGGCTGGAAATTGTCTTGCTTTTAAAACATTTCTATCAATCTAATGGGTAGTAATCAGTGACCTCTTCACCCTCACAATCTCATAAACACACACACACTAGGTGCTATGGTATTTTAAGGAAAGAAGAGATAACTTCACATTTATAAATATATTTTGTTTCATCCCAAATAACCAGCCCATTTAAATTTTAAATGTGAATTGGTCATTTTTTCACTATTAATATAATTTAAATGGCTACATATAACATACATATAATTTAAAGACCTATAATGATCTTGACTTGAATTATATGCATTATATGTATGTGTGTATATAAATTCATGTCAACAAGTTTAGAACAGGACATCTCTCTTCTAAAATGAGATGATTAGACTAAAAGAGGTTTAAAGCATTTCAGCTTCAAGAATCTGAATCTAGAAGTTTAGACTTGAATTAGGATCATCTTATGCTTTAAGAAAGAACAGAGTTGCACACACAACCTGACTAAGCCAGTATCACTCACAAACGACAGTATGTGGACATACTCATAGAATGTTCTGGAAGGGCAAACGTAGACTGTGTTTGCTATACTGAGGGGAATCCATGTCACAAGTTTATCCCCAGAGGCAAAACTTTCATTCTTCAAATAAGACAACAGTGCTCTTGGGTGAGTGAGTAAGCTCTCACCCTCCACAGCCGTTCTAAAATAGTCTTACTTAAAAAGTAGTCACAAAGGAAACCATTTGAGTTCTTTAAAGAAAATCCCTGATAAGAATGAAGATTTGGAAACTGCTAGAAATATCTTGGCTTGTTACATGAGTAGCCTTTGAAGAATTTAGAATGAGGTCTTCAAGAGACAGAGGACTCCGGAGTCTAGGCATCTACAAACCAGCATCCAGCAGGCAGAGGGCAGTCAGGGCTAAGGGACTCTCCCCATTGGAAAAGAAACACACAGAATGGGAGTGGGGGAATTCATGTTTTAACTTCTACGTGGGCAGTGTTCCCTGGAAAGAAAACCCAAGTGGAAAGTGAATATGGACAATAGGGTTTATACACAGGTCATTTAAGAACATCTTTTTCTCAAATTATACTTATCAAAGTAAAGAAGGTTTACACCTTTGATCTGATCCAGGGGTTATAGGTTCAAACCTCACACATGTGTGCTTTCACACCCTGTCTCCCACCAATGCCCCAACAATCCTCTACTACGGTACTTTGTGTCCCTTTCCTCCCCCAACCCCATCTTACTACCCTCCCTGTTTGGTTGTCTTAGTTTTACAGACAGATATTAAGACTTTTATTATTATTGGTTTGATTTTGACTGACCCTTTATATTTCTCTATATTCCACATGTAAGATCATCCTTTACCTTTGCCCTGACTTAACTCACTTAGCACTATCTTCTCTAGTTCTGTCTATGTTGGTGCAAAGGCAGAAGCTCATCCTTTTTAATGGAGTAGTATTCCATTGTGGAGTGTGTGTGTATGTGTATACACTACATGTTTTGGATTCATTCCTCTGTCCTTGGGCACTTAGGTCGTTGCCATACTTAGCTATGTAAATAGGGCTGCCATGAACATAAAAGTACATAGATCCTTTCGAATTAATGTTTTGTGTTTTGGGGGGTAGAGACCTAGGGAGTGGATGTCCATGGGGATTACAACTGAGATGAAAAAATGTACAAAATGAAGACTGATATAAAAAATATATATATTTTAAAAAAGAAAGCTAAAGAGTGAAAATGCTGGGTCATATTGTAGACAAATTTTTAGTGTTTTGAGAAACCGCCATACTGCTTTCCATAGTGGTTGGACCAGTCTACATTTTCACCAGTCAGAAGTGAGGGTTTCCTTTATTAAAACCAACAACCAAATAACTAAGTTTCATATTTAAAGTAAAAATAAAAGAATTAAATTGAGTCAAAGTATTCTGGTTAAGAAAGATCTATGTTAGTTCTAATAGGCATGTCTGAAAACTGTGAGCAAAGTAGACACTGTTAGCCATTGCATTACTAAAGCAAATCAATAGAGTTCTTTAAAAAAAAAAAAAAAAGGAAGTATAAATGATGCTTTTAAAGCTGAGTCTAGAACTAGCTTCATTAATCCTGCATATATTTTACTCAGTGCCCACTGACTGTGTAATCAGATATATCTTGCCTTTAAGATTCGCATCTCATGGAGAAAACTCACATGTTTATAATATACTTGGATTCATGTTGCAAGGGATCAATCTATATAAAGTTAAAAGACATATCAATTTCTTTTTATTAATTCATTATGTATGTGATTGAATTAAGTTAAGTGTTTCCAAATTGAGCACCATATTTAGAAAGAAATAGAGCACATTAGCAGCTTAACTGGACATCAGGACCTTGTGTCTAAAAATAATCATGTAAGAGCTCCCAGTTTTATCTATTTATAACAGTATCTAGAGGGAGGTATTTAATAAGGGACCTTTTCAAAGATAAAAAAGAGAGTATTGGGCCCTCCCTGGTGGCGCAGCGGGTAAAAGCACAGCACTGAGAAGCTAAAGCTGCTTCCTTCTGCATGAGTTCGATCCCCACCTGCCCCGGAGGTGACCACATGGCGTGGCAGATCTCTCCTGACCCGCCCGCTGCTCCCCTCAGCAGTGTACTTCGTCCATCTGCCTGTTCTGCTCCCCACTCTGTCTCTGGTGAATCCTCTCGCCGCCCCTGAGCCTCTGGCCTGTACCCCAGTTCTGTATGTACAAATAAATAAATCTTTAAAAAAAAAAAAAGAGACTATTGACTCTGGTGAATCCTCTCACCCTCTGCATCTCTGGCCTGTACCCCAGTTCTGTATGAATAAATAAATAAATCTTTTAAAAAAGAGAGAGACTATTGAGATTGACTGAGCTTTCTTTTAGAAGTGAAAATGCAGTTCAATTTATAATACAAACTCTATGATAATATCAAATTGTACATTATGAACTAAAATCAGCACTGAGCAGATTTTAATTTCAAGCTCAATATTTCATTCATCAATAGATAGTGATAACCTTGGTTAGTGTAGCTAAATGAATAATTTCTCCAACTATTATTTTTAATCTTAAGAACATCACACAGTATCCTAACATAGAATCACAAATATAAGAAGAAAAAATATATCATAAAGGCAGTATTTTAGTAAGGGGGGAAATAATGTCTATCTAATAACTTGCTGAGACTACTGGTTACCCAATAGTCTTTTCTGTATAAACTAATGGGAAAAAACAATGTTCAGTCCATAGTCTCACCTCATTCACTAACCATTTTCAGATCTATTGGATACAGAAGCATAAAAAGAAAGTGGTGAATACACTCAAAGAAGTATAGGAAAACATTCTATTACTTGGGTTTGGAAAGACCTTTTGAGCAAGGCTAAGAAGACAACACAAAGGCAAAGTCTTATAGATGTGACTCAAATATAAATGACTTTGTCACTATGAAAAATAATACAAAGTTAAAAGGCAGGAGATAACCAAAGATAAAATATTTACGATTCATCACAAATGGTTAAGAGCTGCCAACTATGACCACTTAAGTTGTGTCCTGCACACCACCAGGGGGAGCTACTCAAGTAGACAACAGTGTGAATGGTGACTGATGTTTCCTTGATCAAAATCCATCACCTATAAAGTGCTCTCATATCAACGAGAAGAAAAAAATCAATAAGCCACCAAATGACAAAGTAGGTAAAGGATAAGAAAAGTAAATTCCAAGAAGAGGAAACCCAAGTAACAGAAGGCATATAAAACTTCTGTTCAACTTCTCTAGTATCAAAGACATGCAAATTGAATTACTAGTGAAGTATATCGTAATCCCACCAGTAACAAAAATTTCATGTCATTAAAGAAATACCCTATCAATTTGATAGTACTTGAAATGCTGGTGTGGGTTATGGTATGGTAAACAGTAATGTCTTGTATGTCTATGAAAGTGTGAATTTGGCAGTACCTATTTAAATTAAAAATGTATTTACCCTAATACCTAGCAGTTTTATTTCTCCTGAACTCTCCTAAAGAAAACTTCAGCCACAACTACGCATACAAGCATATGATATAGCCACATAGTACCTATTTAAATTAAAAATGCATATATAGCAGTTGTATCGCTACAGTAGTTGACATTTACATTCACAGTACACAACTAGGTTCACCTGAAGAAAACTGTTATTTGTTCATTTCTCTTCTCCTTATGATGTTCCTCCTTTCCACATCTGCTTGGGAACCTGCCTCTGGACTTCCTAGGCTCCCCCAACCCCCTGCTCCATCCCACTCTGACTTCAGGATTCAAAACCAGAGTAGTCTGACTGAGAGTTGCTGATGTCTCCTAAAACAAGAAAACTCCAATCTAGTTGAGTGAGCTCAGGCCTCCCCCTACCCCGCAGAAGTCATAAACTGAACAAACAACCCATGGAGAGGTTCTCAGTCTGCTGCCTTGACAGAAAACGCTGACTTAAACACCTGCCTGAAGCCAGGGCAGCTGGGAAATCAGGAGACCAGAGTTTGCCAAGACAGACAAGCCTCAGAAAGAAAATAGCAAGTCAGCAGTCAGGGTAGGCACCTGGAAATCAGAAGCATGAAATTAATGAGCAGTACGAACTAGACAATGATAGTTCCGAGCCAAAGACAATGACAGGAGAATAAAGAACAAAGGGAGACAGGGGAGGATCACTCAGCTAGAGTCCCACGGAGGCCCTGTTTCCCATGGTGCCAGCAGACATAGCCCTAGTTCCCAACACTCCTCACCTGTGTGATTTATAAATATTACCAATGCCTGGGCCATACCCCGGTCTGAAACTAACATCCTCTGGGTGGGGTCAGATGTGAGAAGTTTCTAAAGCTCCCAGGTGGTTCTCTTAGCCTGAGATGCATTGCCAGAGTGGGTGACTGGTGGCCCCTGGCATGGGGGAGGCCTTCAGAGGGTGGAGAGTCCTGGGAATCCATCACTTCCAGGACAGTTTTAACTCAGTGCGTTAGCAAATGAGATGATATGCTCATTGTTTCCAGGAGGAATGGAACTGCCTGTTCATCATTTTCTCAGCTTAGAGCTCGGGCCCCAGGTTGATGAGTGCATCCCAATTCCTGGATGCTTAGACTCCAAGTTCTCTTTTCAGAGCTGACTTTTCTCCAGAGGGACAGACACTCCACTGCACCCCAACTTCCAACAGGCTTTGCAGTATGGACCCACATAACATTCCATTGTTTGCTTTTTCTCTGAAAAAAAATATCTTCACGATTTCAACTTGTATCTTTTAATACTCGGTGTAAAGACTCGATTTATGGTCCAATCTGACATAAATCAGATTTAAAATTTACTGGCAGAAAGGGAAGCTGCTTAATTACTCAGCAGCACTTACACATTCTTGACACATTTATCTTCTAGAGCCTGAACTCTGTGCAAGCACGGACACATATGAAATTCCCCACTCCCGAGGCCTCTTCTCTGCCTCTTGCAAGTAAATTTATGAAGGTCTTGCTCTGCAATATATAGCTTAGCTTTTATAAATTTTGGATGGTTGGAGGTGGCCAAGAGAAGCAGCTAAACCTTTACATGACAAAAGAACAGTTTGTGCCTTTTAGGGTATTAGGCTGTTCTTGTACAAGAACAAACACAAAATGAAAAATAAATTAACTTTATTTAACTGGTTATTTTAACTAAATACCCTTCACAGTCTGCCAGACTCAAGATGCCCTAATTAACCTGGGTGAAATAAGCGTGCTGTGTAAGTTGCACACCCAAGTTGAATCACTATGCTCTTGAATGCTGTTCCCTTCATCGCTCAGGTCTGTCTTCTCATTCTTCTGTCACTTGAAGATCCCTATGAACATGTTCTCAGAAATCTCCTGGTGTAGCTTAGGTTTCGAATGCTACATGAATGACATTCTCTGAAAAGTAACTCTGACACCTTGGCCAAGGATGCAAAGGATCTAACAGCCTAAATGATGGATTTCTAATTCTCTCTAGCAACAGTAAAAGGCTTTGGAAGAAAAAGGAAGATCTGAAAGCTAAATGTCCCAATAAGGAGATGATAATGAAAAGTCAGATTGGGAAAACAAAACCATGGTTTTAAATATTGTGGTGAATGATGGAGTCTTGGCTAGGGGAGGGTATATTTCTTTAAAAAATTATTTATTTATGCATACAGGAACTGGGGTACAAGCCAGGGGTGGGTATGGTGGCGGTGGGGGTGGGGGGTGAGTCTTCACCAGAGACAGAGTGGGGAGCTGAACAGGCAAATCAACTGAAATACACTGCTGAGGGGAGCAGCAGGCGAGAGAGGAGAGGTCTGTCACACCAAGGGAAGGATATTTGACC
>NW_004567106.1:63490982-63503861 GCF_000260355.1 Condylura cristata | reverse complement strand
CTTTAAAGGCGGGGGAGACAATCATCCCGATAGTCTACGATGTGGCACTCAAGGACACTATGATGACAGCGTGAATAAGTAGACAGCAGGCACCTAGTGTTTTTTACCTTAAAGTATCAGAGGGGAGATAAGAGCTAGAAATAATACTTACAATCTCAATGTCTAGTAAATACTGTCACCCACAGAGCACCTAATGTCTGCATGTTGTTTTTAGTTTAAGAATAAACTTACAAAGCACTATTATTGCGTCCATTTTACTGATGGAGAAAATGAGACTTATTGACATAAACTTACACAGGACATGTACACCCAGTAAGTGGGAAACAGGAGGTGAGAAGTCTAACTTCTTAAACCATCCTGTTGCCTAAACTTTCTGAGTGACAGAAGAGAACATCCTTTTTCCCATTAGACCCTACAGAAAACAGGACACTGCTACTTGATATGCTTTGGTAGGTTAATTGTGACTCTAGGAACACTAGTAACTTTAATTTACGTGGGAACATTTTTGTGCCAAGTCATCCCAAATAGGAATGTTCTACTTTGGGGCAGTGGTGGAAACTTGATCTAAAAGCCCTAAAGAGCAGTTGATGGTACTTTTCTAAAGGAAATTCCAGATCAAGAAGATCCAAGGTAAGACCGTATTCTCAGAGAAGATGGTAAAGTGGTAAGTTTTCATTTCAATGGAGTATTTAGAATCTCTGTTGGATCACTGATGGACAGAAATGTGGCAGAGGAAGCCACAGACTGGATGGACATTAGGTCTCAACACATGGTGAAGAAACAGACTGAGCCAGAACCCTCTGTGACCCCAAGATTCCAGTGCTTGCAAGTTATGAGAACACCTTCTTTGGAACTTCTGACAGGGAAATTTTCTATTTTTTCTGTCCTTCATAATTCTCTAGACCCAGAGAGTTGTGCCTATCAGTTTCCTTCTGTAGGTTATACTTTATCATGAGCTAAGTTCCCAACAGAGGTCTGAGAAAGTTCTCTTTCTGTGAGATCAAGGCCCCTGAGTTCTGGAAATCTTTTTCCTCAATTAAAATACAGAAATATAGTCCACCTTTTGGCACTTTGGAAATCTGTGTTTTCTTGGCACAACTGAACCTTCCTGCTTTCTTCTGGAAATCTGAAAAGACACCAAATTCTTTTCCTACTTTCTTTTATCTTCTTTTTCTAATTCTGCCACTTGTTTCTCATCTTCTCATTGCTTACAATACTAGATATTGTGTAGAACAATCAGGAGGTGAGAAGTCTAACTTCTAGGACACCAAAAGGAGAAAACGTGAATTTTAAATTGCTCTCCTTCTAAAATAATAGTCACTAACACCAGTCAAGGAGTCTCATTTATTCCAAGCTCTGGAAAACAGCTTGGTATTTCCTATTCAATCTAGTAGCAGCATGCAGGCTTAACAGGCCACACCCTATCTCTCCCACCCAGATACTTGTCCTTTTTGTCTGGCAAAGTGTCATCTGTTTCCAAGATAGAAAAAAAGAAAGGAAAAGAAAAACATTGCCTTTAAACCACTCCATTTTAAATTGCTCTATGAAGCACAAGCAACTTCTACAGGAGTAAAAGTTTTCCATTGACCAAGAGTTTAGCCAGAGGCCTTATTTTTTCATTTTCCCTCCTCAATCTTCCCCTTGTCAAAAGATAAAATGAAGTGTATTCACATTTTAAGAGTTCACTCGAGCAAAAATCCATTCCAGTAGGGCAGTGCCAAACCAGAAGTGGCTAACTAGGGGGGCCTTCTGCAGGGAAGGTAAAATAAGAAAATTATCTGACTGGAGATAGCTTCTGTGGTTGCCTTATTTGGGGAAGCCTCCCTACCTGCTTGGGATTGATGCCCTAGGTTTTGATTTCTTTACCTTCGGGCATTGTAGCTGGGATTTGGGTTTACTTCTAAGACTGCTAAGGCATTAGTCCCCTTATTTAGTGACATCCTTGCTTGATTAGTTTAATGCCCACAAACAAGGTTGCTGCAGGGAAAGAGGACTTCTCACTTATTTTTAAAAATGATCAGATTGACTATTTTTGTAGAATTTATTAGTGGACGATGAACAGAAAAGAACAAATCTTTGAGTCTCTGGGTGGCACTCATAGCCAACCCAATGGTTAAAAGTGAAATTCCAGGCCCTCCCTGGTGGCTCAGCGGGTTAAAGCACAGCACTGAGAAGATTAAGCCACTTCCACATGAGTTCGATCCCACCTGCCCCGGAGGTGACCACATGGCTGCTGCAGACCTCTCCTTACCCGCCCGCTGCTCCCCTCAGCAGTGTACTTCATCGATCTGCTGTTCTGCTCCACACTCTGTCTCTGGTGAAGCCTCTCACCGCCCCTGAGCCTCTGGACTGTACCCCAGTTCTGTATGCACAAATAAATAAATCTTTAAAAAAAAAAAAAAGTGAAATTCCAGGTCCCTTCCCTTGAGTTCCTGAACAGACTGCTGGGAATCCCGGCGGGGCAGGGCCGCCATGTTAACCTTGTAAGACTGGAGAGAGGCTAGCCAGGCTCTCTTGCTTTTCTAGCTTTAGCTCGGCCCAAGGTCTGCACTCTGGTACTGCTGGGCATACGCTGGCCAGCTGATGCTCGAGTTCTCTCTTTCTCCTTCTTCTCACAACCCGGGAACATAATTTAGTTTCTCTCCGCGTGTCTGCTTTTGGGTCTTGCCCTGTACTCTGAAGCATAGGGTTAAGGACTGGTAACCTGTTTCCCTGTAGGTCCCCAGGGCTGCTCTCTTAAATTGGAGAGCTGTATTGAAAGTAACGACGGCTTGATGACCATCTAAAAATACTCATTTTATTTCTTCTGCACCAAAGGAAAATAGTGATTTCTGCCATGCCATTTCATTAAAAAAAAAAATTAGATTTGGGGCTCTCCCTGGTGGTGCAATAGGTTGGGACACAGTACTACAAGCTATCTACAGCTGCTTCCGCGTGGGTTTGATCCCCGGCCCTGGAGGTGACCCACATGGCCCAACAGACCTCTCTTGACCACCCGCTGCTCCCCTTCTTTGATCTGCTTGTCCTGCTCCCCACTTTGTCTCTGATGAATCCTCTCACTGCCCCTGCACCTCTGGCCTGTACTCTAGAGTTCTGTATACATACACAAATCTTTTAAAAAATTAATTTGATATTTGTTAGGAACTCTTATGAATAGTCATGAAAATAGCAAAAAGGTGACTTGATAAAAAGGTGAATGGAAATGAGATTACAGTGCTATTGCTGACTACAGGAGAATATTTTCAGACCGGTCAGAGCTTTTCCTGATGACTTCCAACCTAACCTTTTCCAGCGCCTGCTGCGTGTTTCTTATTCGCTGACAAACTGCTGTTGTGGAAGCAGCACAGGCCATCTCCACTTGAAAAGAGAAGCCCAACAAAACAGTGACATCCTTTTACCAGGCATCAAAGAAAAGAAGCTAAGAGTTGCTGGGAGCGCAAATGATCCCCAATTTGAGCTCCTTTTAGATTTGCTCAGGATTGCCAAGAGCTGAAATCCTCAAAGTATTAAAGAAGACACATGTGGCCCAATCTTAGGAATATGAAGCATTTGGAGTAACCAATTTGGTCAAATATTTATGTTTTGGTGCATAGTTGAACTGCTTATCAGACCTTTAGGAATTCTTTGTTTTTCATTTTTGTGCTTTGACTTCTCCTGTCTCCTCTTCCTCTCACTGGAAGAAAAACACCCTTTGGCAATGAAAATTGAAGATGTTTCTTCATAGGGGCCCCAGGCCATAGCCAAAAAGGCTGATCCCCAAGATGCTGCCAACTAGCCTACAAGCAGTAATTTTCCTTCCCCTCTGCTCTCTTCTGGGTGTGCCGAGAAATGTAGAAACCTGTATGATCTCTTGTATGATCTCTCCCCATAACATATCAGCCTGCCTTGAGAGAGCTCTTTTTTGTTAGGCCTTTTCTTTTTAAAAAGATGTTAATTTTATTTATTTATGCTTTATACATACAAGATCTGGGGTGTAAGCTAGAGGTGAGGCGGGGTGAGCAAATTCACCAGAGAAAGACAGCAGGACAGGCTGACTAACTCAAATACACTGCTGAGGGGAGCAGCAGGTGAGACAGGAGAGGTCTGCTGCGCCATGTGGGTCAGCGCCATGGCTGGGGATCGAACTTGTGCTGCAGTGGCTACAGATAGCTTCACAGTGCTGAGACTTCATCCCTTGTGCCACTAGGGAGGCCCAAGTTACACAAGAACGGGCCTGTGTGTTTGCACAAACTGCAGCAGCAAGGCAGGAGAGTTCCCCAAATTTTTCCAACACGAGGGGACCACATGCTTTACTACTCCTTCCCCTACCAACACTTCTTCCCCTTTATTGATTGCCTGGTTCCCCAAGTTACTCCTCAGTCTTAACTTCAGGGAGAAGATGGTTATTTACAAGAAAGAATGGTGTTATCTACAAGGTGAGCCACTACTCCTAACTCTCAGTGGCCACAAGGGTGATAGGCATTTGATAAGCGTTTGTTGGAAATTATGCTGACATGATAGATATTTATAAGAAAGGAGCAGAGAAAACCACCTCTCTCCCTGAGCAGCAGGCTGACCTCCACTCTCAGGGAGGCCTGCTGTGACAAGTTGTGCATTTCCTATTAGTTATTTCACCTCTCAGCCTGGGGGCAGCTGAACTACACCAGAGATCCCAGGTGGGCCCAGACCAGCCCCACTAGCAGCGCCCTCCTGCTCCCAGGCTCCACAGCCCACACCAACTGCAGCACATTCCAGTACATTCCACAGCTGGAGGCTGGGAGCCGGAATGTCTGGAAGCCACAGAGGGAAGGTGTCCTGGCATGCTCCCCCAACCCCAACCCCAACCAACTCTCTTCAAAGCACTCAAAGCACCCCAAAGATCTCATACCACTCTCTAAAGGGCAGACTCATTTTTTAATAGATAGTAATGACTGTTTTGCATGAATGTCACTTGGATCTTTTTCATATAATCTATCTCTCATGGCCAAAACACGATACTGGGAACGAAGAGTTAAGCTACAAGTAACTGAAACTCCTTTCTAGCACACAGATTGAAGATTAACAATGAGGCCCTATTGCAATTCTACCCTGTGAAGGAAAAAATTTGTGTACTATGTTCTATGGGGTCCAGACATAGATCATACCTACATCTTAGGTGTGAGTGTGTGTGTGTGTGTGTGTGTGTGTGTGTGAGAGAGAGAGAGAGAGAGAGAGACAGAGAGACAAAGAGACAGAGAGAGTGTTAACACTAATGCAGTCTTTAGGACTTCTACATCTTACCTGTGACATGCAGCTAACACTTGCCTTACAGAGTTTTTGTGATCCTGCTGTTCTTGTGATAGGCCAGTAGTATCCTAACAGGAACCTAATAAATGTTTGGTGAGTAAATACATGGATGGATGAACAGATGGGTTTGCTTCCTCATTCTAAACTTGCCATGCTTAATTCACAAGGCAACTGCGAGGATTAGGGACAGCAAAGTTTTTAAGAGTGATGTTGAAAACTAGTTAAAGTGTGAGATCATTATTACTCCCATGATTCCTAGTAGAGGGTTCCCAGTGTTTGTTAAAGCCTCAACATGTACACCTTGCCTACAAGCCGTTTCCAGTGCCCATGAGGGAGTAATCCTGCCCTTCTTCATTCTCTCATTGATGGGGTTTCTATGTACCCTCTATGTCTCCCCCCTTAAAATGACTGAACATGATTTGAGTTGTTAAAAAAAAGGGGAGGGGGCCCTCCCTGGTGGAACAGCAGGTTAAAGCACAGCACTAAGAAGCTAAAGCCACTTCAGCATGAGTTCAATCCCTGTCCCAGAGGTGATCCACATGGCGTGGCAGACCTCTCCTGACCCGCCTGCTGCTCCCCTCAGCAGTGTACTTCGTTGATCTGCCTGTTCTGCTCCCCACTCTGTCTCTGGTGAATCCTCTCACCACCCCCTGCACCTCTGGCCTGTACTTCAGTTCTGTATACATAAATAAATAAATCTTTAAAAAAAAATAAAGGTCCCAAATGGAGTGCATTTATGCCAAATGCCACTACCATTTAATACCTAAACTAATTGTAGTTTCAGCCTCTCCCAAAAGGGGAATGTTAACCCAATCAATTTGGAATTTCCTGGTTAGTACTAGCTGGTAATCTGTATGATAAGACACCCCTGCCTTCCCCCAAGGGACAAAGGCTTTATGTGAAACAATCTTCCAACTGTTGTCCCACCCTCTTTCTGACTGTAAAAAAAGAAAAAAATCATGTTTTGTACAATTCCTTGTAGTGTCTTTCCACTGGCTAAGTGAGATGCTGCCCAATTCATGAATCATTTAATAAAGTGAATTAGATCTCTAAACTTATTCAGATAAAATTTGATTGTTAATAGAGTAGTTGAGGTTGGGGAGTTTCAGAGCTTGATATAACACAGAGCATGAGTTAAGACCACCAGTCCTGGAGTCAAATTGCCTGGGTCTGTGCCCTGATTCTAATATTTACTAAGGAACTTAGTAAGCCCTAAGCTGGCATCACAGGGTCAATTAGTTGGCATAATGGGAATAAGAAAATCTGCTGAATAAGGCAACACAGGTAAAGCATTTAGAGAAGTATCTTGCACATGAGTAGAACTCAATAAATATTACCTGCAACTGCTGTTGGTACCATAATGATAATAACAACACTAACAATAAAAATGATAGCATACTGATCATCACTATCATCACTATCATCATCTTTCATCAATGGAATTGACAGTGCAGTGGAGGAGACAGACCCAGTCCACTGAGTGGCCAGTAGAGAGAAAAGGTTACCAGCAGTAACCCTTGTTACTATGGACACACAGGCAGGAGATACCGCACCATCTTCACCACTTCTTCTGTGTAATCTCTGCCTTGACCCTGCTCCAACATACACAGAATTTAAAACTATTAATCCCAGATTTCATCTGAGGAGCCGAGGATGCAGTGTCTCGTGACCATCACACAATGCTTCCATTAATGCAGCTCAGTTTGTGGAACCATCTTACACTGTTGGCTCAAATTGGTCAAACAAGACCCCCAGGGTCTTTTTACATCAGCTGCTGCCAAGTTACATGTTCTCCATTTTGTATGCCTATAACTCATTTTTGGACCTAAAATCAAGCCTTGGCACTTATCCTTATTCCATTTCATGTTGTTAGTTTTGGCCCTGCACCGCAGCATGTCAAGATAGCTTTGCATCTTGATTCTGTCAACTACCTTGCATCTTATTTCTCCCCCCTGCCCTCCACTTCTGTTGCAGGCTCAGTTGATCAGCCTACCTACCACAGCCTCAAGCAACACACTGACCAAAATGCTGACCATGAGGTTAAGAGAACAGCTTACTACTTCAGTCACCGACCCCTTTTCATGCTTAAATGTTCCCACAATTATCTGGGATATGACTGATTAAGCAGCTTTGAAGTTATTGAGTGGGATGGCAACCCACCCCACTATTTTTTTTTTAAGATTTATTTATTTACTCATACAGAACTGGGGTACAAGCCAGAGATGTGGTGGGTGAGAGGATTCACCAGAGACAGAGTGGGGAGCAGAACAGGCAGATCAAGGAAGTACACTGCTGAGGGGAGCAGCGGGTGGGCCAGGAGAGGTCTGCCACACCATGTGGTCACCTCTGGGGCAGGCGGGGATCGAACTCATGTGGAAGTGGCTTAAGCTTCTTAGTGCAGTGCTTTAACCCGCTGTGCCACCAGGGAGGGCCCCCACCCCACTATTTTATTCAAATGTCTTGCTGGTGTCAGGATGCACTACTGAGTCTATGACATGGCTGAATATTATCTTAAAATTTAAATTTTCCCAGAGTGTTGGTGTTTCTTTTAAATTCTATGAGAATATTGTCTATATCCAGGTTATCAGTCAAGAATCTAGAGGCTATCACTTAATAGATGACTTGAGAGAATATTATTCTGTGTGATCACCTCTCTTAGAGTCCTATATTAGGCTTCAGTTTGAAGGGTGGATTTGACAGAATATACTACCTACCGTAAGAAAAAAAGCCTCCCACATCCCAGTGACTTGAGACACTAGAAGTTAAGTCTCTCTGTCCCATGATGTTACCTGACGTGTTCCTGATTGACAGCTGCCGTCCAAGTGTCATTCAGGAAATCTAGTTTGTTCCATACTGAGACTGCTCTGCACTTGATCCGCAAAGTTGTCTCTATTCTACCACTGGAGGAGAGAAAGGAGAGACTACTACTTGGGGAGCATTTTTGTGGTCCAGACCTGGACAGAGGGCTTGTTACTTGTGCAGCTTTCATTGGTTAGCGCCCAGTCATGTGACCACCCTTCCCTGCATGGGAGGCTGGGAAATGCAGTCTAATTATATGGCTGAGAAAAAGAGAGAAGAGGGTAATGAGCAGCAAATTTACCTCTAAAATAGCGAATATAATTTACATGTGATGACATGCTATATCAGGTCAAGTAAGCAGCTAGCCTTCCCAGTAGAGAATGTTTGAAGGACCAGGACTTATAAAAGCTGAATTCTAATTCCAAGCCACTATTTATTGAGTAGATATAGCCTTGGATAAATCATAGCTCTGTTAAGATTTCTAGGCTCATGAAAGTACTATCTTTATGTTTTTTTTAAAGATTTTATTTATTTATGCATACAGAACTGGGATACAGGCCAGAGGTCCAGGGGCAGTGAGAAGATTCACCAGAGACAGAGTGGGGAGCAGAACAGGCAGATAAATGAAGCATACTGCTGAGGGGAGCAGCGGGTGGGTCAGGAGAGGTCTGCTGCACCATTTGGGTCACCCCTAGGGCTGGGGATCGAACTTGCACTTAAGTGGCCATCACCAGCTTTGCAGTGCAGTGCTCCAACCCACTGCACCACCAGGGAGGGCCCCATGGCAGTACTGTATTGGCCCATTTCACCCAATGCCTAATGCCCAGCTATGTGCCCAGCACATGGCAGATGCAGTAAATATTTCTTCAGCTGTTGAATGACTTAGTGAGTAACCCCTCTGGGCTTATTTCTTTATTTCTAAATTTGTTCTACCTCCCTCATAGGTTGTTATAAGGATCAAATGGGTCATAGTTTTAAAAATGCTTTGAAAACTAAGTCACTGTTTAAAAAAAATGGAGTTTAATTATTACTGCTATTAAGACTGCCAATTGGGTCTTTTTGTCCCATTTTATGGACTGACCTTTGCTGCAGAGCTTTTCTTACTATACAAAAGAAAATAAGCAAGTTCCAAAAGGTAGAGTTATGTCCCACTTATATTTTTTTTCCTGTAACTTGAGGTATGATCTTAAATACAAGGACAAAGAAATCAGACTTTATCTAAAGGCATTGAGGGGGCCATTAAAAGTTGTTAAGTCAGGAAATCACATGATTAAAGTGGTATTTTAAAAGATGCATCTGAAAGATGGAAACTTAGATGACTTAGAGAAAAATGCATTAGCATAACACTGCATCAGTCTTAGCATCAAGTTATAAGATCTTTCTCTAAGAGTACAGGGAAGAAAACAAGTCATAGATTAAAGGACTTCTGATTCTGATAAGACGGCAGGCTAACGTAACTTGACAATTCTCCCTTGAGGTATGCAGAAGACTGCAAGATAAAATCTAACCAAAATATATATATATATTAAAAGCCAAAGTAAGATCACAAGGAAAGACAGGGTACAAAGGGAAGGGAGAAGGAAACCAAACTAGATAAGTTAGCACATGAACTGGTGCACCCTCAGAAAGGAGTGGGTCACAGAGCTTCATAATCCTTAGAACTTCAGTTTATTGATGACAGGAGCTAAGGCCTTGGGCTTGTATAAGATGGGGGTGGAAATAAGATTCTCACATGAAGACAAGTCCTTTAGCCTTAACAGAAGAAAATTTCCCCAAACAGGAAACATGACATGGAAACTCATATGAATCTCTTTGTGGGAAAGTCTTTCCTGAGAACCGGAAACCCTGACCCTGATCTATACATGAGTTTCATTTTGAAAATGATCCTGCTAAAATAGCCCAGAAATTTCCAAACAAAGAAATTAATGTAAAACCTGGTCTGGTCCCTGGCTAGTTATATTGTGGGAGTGCCTGGTAGAAGCAATTAAAAAAACACTCTAGAGGGGCATTTTACAATCCAGAACAAAGCTAGTTTCACAGAAATAAGCAAGTGCCGCCTCTCCCTGCCCCTCTTCCCTCCCCCCCCCACACCCCGCCGCCGCCCACTGGATGAGCTCACAGTAAAAGCAATTACGAAACACTGAAGGGATAGATTCTTCATGGACAAGAATCACGAGAAATTTCAGATCTCAGAATTCACAAAGTCCAATCTCCCAAGGAATGAAGCTACTAGAACTGTCAACTAAAAGAGCATATATAACATCCATGTTTAGACTGATTAAAGACATTACATAGAGAAATAAATCCACAATTCTAATCCAAGAACAGCAACTACAGAGAGACTTTTTTTTAAAGGACTAAAAGTCTAGAAAACTCAACTAAAAGTCTAGAAATTTTTTAAGAACTAAAAAGTCTAGATTTTGTTAAAAGAACTATAAGTCTAGAAAAGTGAACTAAAAGTCTAGAAATAAAACACCCTGCTGCTGAAACTAAAATCTCAATGAAAGGATTGAACAGATTAGATACAGCTGATGAAAAGTTAGTGAGCAAGAAGATCAAGTTAAAGCAACGTATACAAAATGCAGATACCCCAAATAATGAGATGGACAATTTGGCAGGGATGTTAGGACAGAAAAGGTAACAGAAGAGGGTTCTATGAAGTTTTGAGGGTTTGCCAGAAATGAAGGAGAATGGAGCTGAAGCAATGTTTGAATAAGCAACCATGAGGATTTCCAACTTGATGGAAAGCGTGAATGCTCTTGGTGAAGCAGCTCAATGAAAACTGCGTAGCAGATGTCAACCCTTGTCAGTGATCACCTTTAGATGTATCCTGCTATCGAGCACTCTCACTTTCTGGGGATTTAAAACCATCTCGGGGAGTTGCCATTAGTCAATCCAGATGCCTCACAGCTTCGCTTCTGTTCGCTAAGGGGTGGAGAGTGGCATCCATTTGGCCTATCTGTAAGAAAATATGATTTCTCTTTGAAGTGTCTGAGACATGGTAGGAGAGGGGGGGAGTCTTGTTGCTCCCTTCTGCAAGGATGGGTCTTGGAAGAGGTGGAATGTGAAGTAGCACCAGGGGAGTGATGGGAACTGGGGTGCGTATCTATAGGCACATTTTTTTCCTATGGCTCCACACGCTCACATTCATATGACCCTCTTTGCCGGGTCACATTCTAAGCTGGAATCTGAGACTCTCTTATAAGCTCTCACTGATCTTAACCGTCCATTAAGAGATTTTAGACTTTATCTTATCTGTTCAGAGAGAATTCAGTTATTATTCTCTGCATTTGAAGGGGAATGTTGGGTTGGATTTTGATGTTGTTGGTGATCATTTTCAAAGTGACATTTGATCTTAGTCCTTTCCCTCCACTGGCAGGAGGAGGACTCATATTAGAAAATGCCATGGAGGGCACTGTGTATTCAGGAAGCATGAGGGCCACCCTCCCCCTGGAAAATGATGCTTTTAAAAGTACAATACTATCTTATCTGGTTATTACTCGCCTCTCTGGGATTTAGGGTATGAGTAATTCCTACAGATTTCTGATGTCGGGTGGCTATTTCTCCCTTAATAGTAATGTTTTCTTTTCCACAAAGGGCGTTCCTCAGTGTCTTTGGCTCTCCTTAGGCACTTCAGGTTAATTCTCCATAGGACACTACTCAAGGACCCCAAAAATCCCTTCATGAAATCACAGAGGTCTGTAGCTCTTTCTGGAGACTGAACAGAACTCCCAGGTCTGCAAAAAGCACCCCTACACCCCAGTCTGGTTGGTCACTCTCCCTGGGTACCACCTGCCTGACAAAGAAGGCAGAGACAAAGCCACCAACACTGTCTTGCCTCAAGTGTCATTTATTCAGGAGTTTTCTCTGAGGACCTTGGTATATATATCTATCATCCAGCAGTATGCAATCTATGGTAGTCACGAAATCTTGCAAAAGCTTCAAATTCAACTCTAAAGTCTTTTATAGTAATAGGGTAACTGGATGATTTGAAAATCTAATTCCAGAAGCAATCCTAGGCTCTCCATAGTACTTGAATTAAGTATATACATTTAGTCATGCTAATAAAAATAAGTTCCACCAAGAGCTACACCACATATGTGAGAGAGAGAGAGAGAGAGAGCGAGCGCACCAGTGAGCCTAGAAACAGAGCAATGCCATTCCTGTGGGAGTGTTTGACTATTATCCAAATAAGCGTGATGCATGATACACACACACTCACCCGATTATAGGCTTATATGGTATTACCACCCAAGTTCAAGTCCCAAGGTTTACTTCAATATTTCACTCATCCAGACTCAGTTATTCAAATATACTGAATGTGTTTGTTAATGTGCAGTGAGTTTTCCCATCCAGAACCCTCCATATAGAGGACAGTGTCTAAATTTTGAATCCTGGGCTATGACAAGGTGTTGCATCAACATTAAGTCACTTCAAAGAGATACACTTGTGCAGCATTTTCGTGACACCAAAGGTCTTGATGGACATTGAAAACAGCAAATCTCAAACACTAATTTGCTACATATCCAGATGGTTGGCATAATAGGAAATAACTGGGGTAGCTAATGATTCACTCTTGAAAAATAAAATGTTTCCTTGTGAATTTTGGAAAGAAATAAAAATCTGACAGTTTTTACAAGAGTTTAACAAATAACTGTATAGGAAACAGTGTTTTCATTGATGCTTACTCAAAGGAACTAGAAGTGTGTCTATTTTCTCAATGAGCCTCTCCTTGTATTTTTTTTTAAAGCTTGATTTATTTATTCATACAGAAGTGGGGGACAGGCCAGAGGCACAGGGGCAGTGAGAGGATTC
>NW_004567106.1:63462329-63489168 GCF_000260355.1 Condylura cristata | reverse complement strand
AAATAAATAAATAATAAATAAATAAATAAATAAATAAATAAATAAATAAAAAATGAGACCAGAGCAGGATTTAATCAAGGTCTTGTGCCCCTTGACTGATGCAAGGATTCAACCTGAAGCCCCAGGTACTACAAGGCTTTCTGCTCTGGCTGGAGGGAGGTTGTTTCTTCTGGTTGTCTCAGATACATGCAGTAATCAGCACTCAAGTTAGTCCTAGAGGGGAGTGGTGCGGAACCCTCTTCAGATCTCAGAGTTGCCCATCTAGGCAACATTTTCTCTTCTTCCACTATGCCCTGTGAACCCAAACTACCTGGGCTTCCCGGGGCCCCCAGCCCCCTTTCTCAACTCTGGATTTCCCCATCTTGTACCACAATATGGTAGACGGTAGGCTACATCTCATTTATTTCCTGTCTCTGCGGAATTGCTGTCCTTTGTTGCCTGATATCTACTATCTTTAAAACCATCATTTCATATTCTGTCTGCTTTTTGGTTGTTGTTATAAGTGGAAAAATCTCGTGCCTGTTACACTATCTTGACTGGCAGTTTAAAGCACTTTTTTAAAAATAAAAATAACAGTCAAGTATATTATCCCTTTTCCCACTGTCCCTTAATGATGGAATGTGGATGTGATGGTGGCAGATGGAGCAGCCTTTATGGGCTATGAGGAAGAACTGGTTGTTGAGGTTGATAGAAAAAAAGAGAGAGACTGAGTGTCAGTCCAGCACTGCCCACCTAGACAGACCCTTACCCACAGAGAGCGAGTCTTCTATTTGGACCAAACTCTTATGTTTTGGGGTCACTTTGCTTTTGTAGCTAAACTGATACCCAATTAGCACACCTTATAAAACATCATAGTGTCATCTTTTTTTGCCATTTGTGACAGAAAAATTTGAAAAATGATCAAGTTCTGCACTGAATGGTTCCCATGGACCAGAACACCACTCTGTAGCCATGCGCTCCTCCACAAGTCAAAAATCATCTCCCATGGGAGTAAGTACAATGCGTGTGTGTGTGTGTGCACGTGTGCCCGTGGGTGTGTGGGTGAGTGTTTGTGTGTGTGTTTGGCGGGGAGTGCTTCCTTCCTGGGCATATGTTGCATAAATCAACAAGCACAATAATTTTTTTTTTTTTTTTACTTCTAAGAAAGCTTTTAAGCACAGTAAATAACATTCACTTTGGAACATTTTATGACATCTTGTTCCTAGCCCAGGCTCCTTAAAACTAAGATCTGAGCTCTAAATCTCGCCGATCACTGTTTTTGGACAGCCTACAAGCTCTGAAAGGGGCTTTTTAAAAATAGAGTATTTTTGACAAGTAAAATGATACAACATTCAAATTTCAGTGTCCTTATATAAAGTTTTCTTACAACACTGCCACACTGCTTCCTTATCTGTGAGACAGAGATTGTATGGCCTGCAAAGTCAACAGGTTCACTGGTCCCCTTGCACAAAGTCTGTCCACCCGACATTAGCCCAAAGAACACTTTATTTACACCCTAGCTCTTCCAGCGAAGACACATTTGGATGGATTGATATATGGCATAAAGAGATTTATAGCAACAGTAAATGATTTTTTAAAACCCTATCAAATTTGTTATCACAGACACCCCATTAGCATTAGAATTTCTGGCGCATGAAAACAATAGAGTTAACATGTTTCACAGTCAATTTCTGGAGCATGTAAACAAAGTACTCACATTTCACAGTCAAGAAGCGTTGGGTCTTGCTGTCTCCCAGCAATTTTGGACCACAGAGAACACACAGATTAACCAAGGTATTTCTCCTCATTCTGTCCACCAGATTTGGGGTTAGACGATTCACCTCCACCTCCAGAAAAAAAAAATGAGGGGGACTTTTTAAAAAGATTGTTCATAAGCAATGTCTTGATTTCAATCTTCAAAATTCAAACTGGCCCACGATACAACTATACGCTGTTGGAAAATATGTTTCCCTCTTTCACACAGAGAAGTACCTTGCCCAGCTTTGCGTTCTTCCTCACTGATCAAATCTTTTGTAGAACTGCTGGCACATGACAGAGGGAATTCTCGTTTCAAAACTGCCTGTTATTTTTTAAAAACAAAACACCCACCATCATCCATAAGACTCCCTCTCCCATGAATATGGCATTCCCAGATTTGACCAGTGAGCACGGTGCCACCTTAGCTCATCATCCTCAAAAGTGGAGGAGGAAAGGAAGGCCCCAGGAGACGAGGTGACTGCGCCCACCTCTGTGTTTCCCTCCTCCAAGGGTTGAATAGACCACAGCTTCACAGAAAGAAAGAGAAGTAGACAGCCCCCCCAATCCCCTCATCCTCCCACAGGACCTGAATCTCAGGGCACCGGATGCCCCCACTGATGCCATGGCTGATCCATGCGGTTAAAAAGAACCAACCAGCCAGAGCGGAAGAGGCAAGGGGTGTTGGGCGCCCCCTGGAGGCCAGGGCAGACAGACTCCCCTTTGAGGTGTTCTGACAGCGTCCTTTTAACAATAAGGGAAACTAAGGCTTAAAGAGCCTGAGGATGCAGTAGGGAAAGCCAGGGATTTGAAGTCAAGTAAACCTCGGGTGACGAACATTGACTTAGCCAAGAGACTTTACAGTGCTTGTAAAAATGAAACAAGATCCGATTGCGTGCGCAAGCCCAGCCCCAAGAGCAGCGTGTAGTCGGTGTATGGTGATTTGAAGTATTTTCCTTTCTTGGCCCCAGATCCCAGAGTCAGCAGGTGGAGGGAGGCGCTGGGGTTCTAAGCGCATCTTCCTGGCCCAGAACCCCGTGGTATCCCCTCAGCAACACGTTCCTTTCCGCTACCCTGAGAACACAGCCCAAGTGCCCTTTGCAAAGGCTGCGAGGCAGTTAATCTTCACATCTAAGAAACAAGGACGAGGTTCCCAAACAACCCCTTTTTAGGTCTAGAGTCCCGTCCCTTCCCTGCAGCCTGTCCGCTCCCACCTCCGGGAATATAAACACCCTTAGTGTGGGCTTGGCACTAGGCGGCTGATAGGCTTTGCCCTTTCCCAGCGACTGTTCAGGCTCACAAGGGAAACCCTTGAAGGGAATCCCTCCGGGCAGCACAATCCATCCCTTTTATGGACAGATTCTCCTGCTGCCACACAAGCAGCCCTGAGCAAATTATTTGGCACATGACGTGGCAGACAAAAAGACAAGTGCATGCCTCTGAGCTCGAAGGCTTCAAAGGTTTTCTGATTTCACCCAACGCTCCCCTGATCCAGACTTTTCTCGGACCCCACAGAGAGGAAGATACTAAAGCGGAAGGGCTCACTTGTTTACAAAATGGCTGAGTAGCGTTCCCTTCTAAGCAAGGACCCTCACCTCAGCAGGGCGCCATTTCCCTCAGGGCAGTTCTTTATAGGTGGAATGTTCTGCGCAGGTCTGACCTCGCCTAGCACGGGACAGCGGCACCACCGCCACACACCCCAAGGTGTGACCATCAGAGGTGTCTCCCGACATCATCAAATGCCTTCTGGGGGACAAAATGCCCCCTACTTGAGAATCACGGCTCAAAACCTGGCGTCAGGTTCAAAGTGGGTTTTGGGCCTCCAGTTTTCTCTCTTTTCTTTCTTTCTCAACCCCTCATGGTCTTCACAGTCAAATGGAAATATTTCACCACCAAGTATCGATGGAGCTAAGAGCATTGAGAATAAAGTACGGCAGGTTTTACATCTCATTTCTAATTCAGTCAGGTCAGGACCCACCCAAGGAATAGGGTAAGACTGAGCTTAAACTTTCCAGAAAAATAACACAAACAAAAAGCTTTTGTGAAATACTAAAGTATAAGGCAAGATGCAGCAGCTGCATAGAAATGCCCAAGTCCTCTTAATGAATGTCACACGTGATACCTTTCACACTCACTATAACTCTACAACATGCCAGTCTTAATTTTTCACAGAGGGGACCAGAACGTGACAAGGTGAGTAAGTGATTCAGGGGCAGTCAGCCGCTTACCAGTGGAGAGGAGTAACCCTCAGATTTGGATGGGATGAGAGTTAATATTAGAGATCAGCCAGTGTTCTAGCTTGACCAGGGACTGCACACATCCATCCCATAATCCTACTGTTTGGGTTGCAGATGATAAAACTGACACAGAGGTCAAGTTAACCTTTTTCTATTAACCATTTTTTTCCATCCTTCCAGATAAGGCAGCCCAGACACAGATTGGCCTTTGAAGCAAACACAATGCTTTTGCTTCTAAACACAGTCACTCTATCCCCTCTTCTCTTGGCTGGCTAGAATCCTGATGCTCCTGGAATCACTCCAACCCCAGGCAGTGGCTAGTTCTCGGCCTGATAGCAGCTAGATTCTCTGACACCTGCCATCCTCTGGAAATTGCAGCCCAGTAGTGAACTACAGGTCATGTTTTCCTCCATTCAAAGAGAAGTCCACCTGCCAGCTCTTCCATTATTTATCTTCCAGAAAAAGCCCCCCAGTGGCATCTGTGTGTCAGTGGAAATAAATGGATACAAAATAAAAAGGAAAGGCAGGTGGGCTGGGATAGTAAGTGACAGAGTCTACAAAACACTGCAGCATCTAAAGGACTGAGGTGAAAAGAAAAGAACATGAAAATGAAATTAGGAGAAGGAAAACGAAGAGAAGAGCAAGTGGGGAAAAGCTTTGGAAGAGCAGCTTAGCTTGACAAAAGGAACACGCAATAAAGAACATCTGCTCCCATGTCATCTTTGGGGTCATTGGTTTGCTTTTATCTTTGTTAATGTTTTTAAATTTCCTGAAGTTACCTGGATTGCTCCAGGCTTCAAGTAGGTGCTGCCTACATGAGCACCTGGCTGGCTTCTCATCTGAACAGCCCTTGTGAGTCAATGGCAAGACATGTGTGCGCACGTCACACAGTGAGAACTAGAACTGATGAGAAGGCGACCAATCCAGGTTGTTCAATTAACCAGTAAACAAACAAACAAACAAAAACACCACTGTTTGGGATTCAAAAGAAAAACTCCTTGGTGGACCTTCTAGATTCACAGATGCTTTCTGTCTCCTAGAAACCCCCCACAAAGCAGACAGGTGGCTTTCCACACACCCCACTGGGCAAGCAGTCCCGCTAGTATGAAATCTCACCAGCATGATCAAAAATAATATGAAATCTCACCAGCATGATGAGGTAGACCTGAACCCATAGAAACATAACAGTCACCATTAATTGCTCAGTTGTGATTATTCCTCCAGCAATGCTATAAGTACAGGTGCGTTTCCCACATGGGTGGGCTGGAGAAAGGTCAAGAAAGGCTGATGAACTTGTCCAAGGTCACACAGTCACTTGCTGGGATTGGCTGTAGACCCTCAGCCTTTCCCCTGAGCTACACCACCCCTCACTACACAGACACACAGACACAGACACAGACACAGACACACAGACACACACACACACACACACACACACACATGCTCTCTCAGTCACTGCCATCTGGTTGTATTCAATGTACATTTTTTTTTTTTTGCTACAATAGAGCTATAAAACCCAGAAATTCTAAGTTTTTTATGCACAAAGGCTGAAACAAAATTGTGCTTTGTGCTCAGTTCACAGAATAGTGGGGTTCCAGGGCTGGCAGGGATACCAGGGTCGCGAAGGCCCCTTCTCTTTTTTGGCAGATGAGCTAAGCCAGTCTCAGTGAACTGAAAGGTCCAGAGGCAGAACAGTAGTCGCTACAGTCAGTTCAAAAATTAAATTAATTCAAAACCCCCATTCTTGAAATATCTTGTCCCTCAGAGTTTCCTTGTGCCCCTGAGGGCACATTCTTCTCTCCCTGAGGGCTATGTTGCTGCTTTTGTACTAGCTGTGGGGGCTACAGTTTCCCCTGAGTGTCCCATCTTGCCTCCCTCCAGGCAGGTGGGGCCCCAGTAAGTTGTTGGGGTGTAGGTAGGCAAGAGACCCTAAAATAGCCATTTGTCAGACCATAGCTTTGCTGAGCAATTCCATGACAACAAACTAAATCAGCAGTTCTCAGCTCTTTGCTTGATACTATTACTTTTCTAATCTATGGTTCCCTTTAAATGCAGTATAACATGACAGTCTCATAATTCAAACCATATTTATACAAAATGTAAAATCGTACTGTAGAAGCCCATGAATACAAGAAGCAATGTTCCTGTCAGGCCTCCTATTGAAGGCAGACAATACGTCTTCAAACAATCTAATATGTTTGTCTGTTAGTTGTCACATTGCCCTATCCTCTCACTACTGTTCTCCTAGTGTTCAACGTTAAGTTTCACATGGCTTCTCTTGCTGGCATGTGAATGCATGTTAAGCACTTGCTTGCTTTCAGGACAGACATTCCCTGCTGTGCTTTTCCTGGATTCAGACGACTTTTATTATTTACTTTATGTTGTCATGGAGATGGGGAGATCACAGATGTTAAGAGTTGAAATTTAGGGCCACAAGAGACATTTATCATTGTACTTTGTATGAAGTGGTCTCTTGTTCCCTGTTTCTGCAGAGCCCAGTGTTTATTTTATAAAGAAGTTACTAATGAGGACTCCAGCCTAATGAATAATATGAGACTCAGCTTCACCTCCACACACATGTTTTCCACGACAGTGAGTGATCTTATTGGAGAGGAAGGTGGAGCTCATGAAAACAGAGATTAGCAGCTGTCTGTCAGTCAGGAAACAGAACGATGTATCGGAACAAGGCATCCATTCATCACTCTCCCCCAGCCTGCAAGAGGAGAGAAGCTTTCCCAAATTCTTTCAACTTTACCCTGCCAGGAAACAAAGAATGGGGTTCACCGGGATGCTGTCATGGCTATGACGACAGTTTGCAGAAAACCTGAACGAAGTGTGAGTCTGAACTCAATAAAATACTGTGGGCAAAATTTATAGGAGCTCCACACTAAGCACCGTATTGTTACATAAACAGCACCAGCAGCCATCTTTTTATTTTCAAGGCTCTGTGTAGCTCAAAGTACAACGGAATGGTAAAAGAGAAAATCAAGGAGATCAAAATGCACTGCAGGTATCTTTGGTGATTGATCACCAGTGTTTTGGCTTTTGAACAAGTACCTCATAGAATTCACTCCCCAAAGGGTTAACCAAGGGAACCGTTGGTTGTAGTGGCTTTGTCCCAACAAGATGAAGGACCTTTCTACACACAGATAGGCAAACAAAACAACCCCCAGAATGATACGAGACTGCCTCCACCACAATTTGACAATGGTTTGAGAAAGCTCTTCCATCTGTGCTTTCCAATCACCAAGTTCTTGTCTTTGATCCCCGTCCCTGTTTCAATGTTTCTAGAGGACTCCAGTGAGTGCCCATTCTCTTGGGCTCTTACTATGTGACTATCTTGGTAACACATTTAGACTGGTCATTAGCCTCACTCCTGGGCGCCATGGTGAATCCTTTCCTTGGACCTACACCAGTTCCTTTTAGACAACCTAATAACCATCTTGCTTCCAACCCTTGTTGGAGGGGCCCCATCTCAATGTATTGGTTCATTTCTCTTTAAACAGCTCATTTTTATTTTCCCAGTGGCCTTTGTGATTTGTTTTTAAAATGAGTATGTCTAAGGGCCCTCCCTGGTGGTGCAGCGGGTTAAAGCACAGCACTAAGAAGCTAAAGCCACTTCTGCATGAGTTCGATCCCCAGCACCGCAGGTGACCCACATGGCGCGGCTGACCTCTCCTTACCCGCCCGCTGCTCCCCTCAGCAGTGTACTTCATCAATCAACCTGTTCTGATCCCTACTCTATAGCTCTGGTGAATCCTCTCACCTACACCTCTACACCTCTGGACTGTACCTCAGTTCTGTATGCATAAGTAAATAAATTTTTTTAAAAAAATGAATAGGTCTATACCTAAAATGTTTCAATGATGGCAGAAAGAACATTGGGCTATTTTTAACCTTTCACTTAGTATTTACTAGCTGTAGGATATTGAAGGAAACACTGTCCCTAATGCTCAGTTTAAGCAATTGAAAAAAAGAGGATTGTACCATTGTTGGGCTGTTGTAAGTGTAGTTGGGTGAAAACCCCGGATAGTTTCCTGGGAAAAAGGTGTTTCATTCATTCTACTTGGCTCAAAGACTTAGTGGCTAAGTGTTATTCATTTAGTTGTGGTATCTAAGTAGAAGAGGTGGCAATATTTTCAGGAAATAAGAATTCCAGGTACATTTCTGAAGAACAATGAAAGTCCTGAGATTTCCACATCCTGCAAACCAGCAAGTTTTCCTAGACCATTTGCATGAATACAGGTGAAAGCCACAAGATTCCTGGATCAGAAAAAAAGGACATCACCTGTTACCATTGTCTTGAGCCAGCTTCCTGAACCCCAAATCTCATAGGGGAGCTTGAAGAGGGCCAGGGGGCACACACACATAAGGGGTTGTTTTATAGGAGAGGAACCCAAAGCTTATGGAATCTAAACATTTTATAGTGGGCAATAAAGCAGGCCTTCTCATTGTACCAGAGGAAGAACCATCTCCATCTTCCAACGCTGTTCACTATATAAACATCAGAACACAGTCTGGACAAACAGAACCCAAAAGAAAATCAGTGTCTCTATTTATAGGTTATGCAGACATGAAAGAGATCCATGGAGAATTGCCTCTAAACAAGACCATGTTGTTTGTGCAGCAACCACAATCACTTGCAATCTCAGTGACAAATGGTAAGAGAATTTGAAATTTGAATTCAAGTCTTTTAGGTCCATATGTATTATAACAGAATCTACATGAAAGGCAGGAAGGCTAGTCTTCTGTGGCAACATAAATCTGACAGTAATTTGCTAGGATTTAAAAAAAAAAAAAAAGCCAAGGCCAGGATTTATGCTTTCCTAAGTGTAGGACTAGTTTTGCAGACGATCTTTCTTCTGCTACTTCTCTGCTCCCATGTAAGAAACATCGTTCTATTAAATTTTCTTTCTTTTTCCATTAAATAAACAAGTAGACATAAATAAATAATTTATACAGTGTAGTTTAGTGGGTGATAAGTTGGGTTTAGGACTGACCTGCTGAGTCACATCTTAGCTTACCTACCACCACGCAGGGAGCTTGGACAAGTTAATGAACTGGAGCTTTATTTCTGCTTCTGTGAAATAGAGATGATAACTGTTTACTTCAGAAGACTGATGAGTGTATAACATGCTATAGTCCATGTGAAATGCTTAGAACAATGTCAGGCTTAAAGTAAATGTGAGTTATTATTAACAATGCATATTCACATAATCCTTTGGGTATTTTTCATCAAGTGGAGGACTTGTAAAATTGCATTCAATGTTGCCTCTAGGTTTTAGGAATAAGTACACAAAACTGCTCTTCTACTTTGCTGCTCCTTACCACTTAATCAACTTTAGTATCGACCTGTGTAAATAAAATGAAAGAAATCAATACCAAATAAAAGGTTCACTTTCTGTGAGCATTCATACAGCTCATATCAACTTTTCCTCTTCCAAGACTGTTCTTTCACAAACTGTGCTGACATACTGAAAGGAGAGGGAGAGAACTGCATTTATGGATTCTTATCTAGAAATAATGTTATTATCATTTCCTTTTTATTTTAACTGTAGCCTAAACATGTTATTTCACTGACTAATTTGGTAAAATCCAAGATAGAAATCTCTGTATTTATGTTTCCTCGGCCTTTTCTTTTTTTAATTCTTGAATTCTTAAAGACAGTCAGCACAGGGCTCAAAGAAAATGTCTCTCCACACACTAACCACGCTCTAGTCCTGGTTATAATTACCGGTGTCCTATTTGAATTAGCGCTGGAAGGACTTCTGCCATGAAGGGGGGAGCCCCCGCTTTGTGGCCAGGATTCTCAGCCATCTGAGGCTGGCAGATGCCCCCGTCAGTGGGTTGGGGTCCAGTGCTCTCTGGTACTCCACATCACACACTGCCCCTTCTTCCTGCCATTTCCCTCCTTTCTCTCCTCCAGTCTTAGGAGTGAAGCCCGCAAGCTTACTCAGCATTTCATGGAATGTGTTGAACGAGATGCGTCTAAGAGAAATGAAATGTGTTTCATTTTAGTTGCTGGTGCTTCATTTGCAGCAGTGAACAAGGTAACAGCATGACGGATCTCTTGCTGGGGCTCTCTTAGCTTATTCAAACTACAGTTGGCCTATTGTGTTTGACACTGTTAATGATGGACACGTGACATTGTGCATTTATCAGTCATCACTAAAAGTGAGCCCTAATGTCATCTATGGGTTTTAACTAACAATGGCACCTATTAATACTGGTCATCAAGTCTAAAAACTTAAGACATTAGTACCAGGGAAAACTGCCTATAACAGTGCTTTCTGTTTAGTTTCTCAGTGAGCCTGAAATGCTCAAAAGAGGCCACCGTCCATCAATAACTGGTGAACGTCCACTCAATGTACAGGGAATACTTATTTTAACTTTGCTAATGGTTTGGAAATGGATTGTTACTTCTGATTTCTTTCCCTTCCATTGTTTTGATACAACCTGTATAACTAACTGATGTTTTTGCCACATTGCTTAATGGTGTGTTAAAACTGATCTAACCACCCATTCACCCATTTCTTCTTCTTTGTTGCACATGTCAAAAGTTTTAAAAGCAGGTACTCCCTGGTAGCACAAAGGGTTAAGTCTTTGCACTATGAAGCTATCCACAGCCACTGCAGCACGGGTTCGAGACCTGGCCAGGGAGCTGACTCATATAGTGCAGCAGATCTCTCCTGTCCTGCCCACTGTTCCCCTCAGTCAATCCACCTGTTCTGTTCCCCACCCTGTGTCTGGTGAATCCTCTCACACCGCATACCCCTTACCTGTACCCCAGTTCTTGCATAAATAAATAAATATGCATAAGTAAATAAATCTTTAAAAAAAGAAAGCATAAATCTTTCCAGTATTTGCCTGCATGAATATATGATATAAAGGCAAGCAAAACAGAGTTTCATTCACTGCATCCCTAAAATTTCACAGACTCAGTCTTTGAATTAATTCAGGAAGCACATTGAATGGCACTTCCTGCTTCCTCCACTCTACTGGTCAGACAATGGTGGTAGCTGAGTGTTGATGGTAGCCAGCTGCATCATTAGTAAAAAAAGATTTAACATAGGCTCTCCCTGGTGGCGCAGCGGGTTAAAGCACAGCACTGAGAATCTAAAGCCGCTTCTGCATGAGTTCGATTCCCGCCTGCCCCGGAGGTGACCACATGGCGTGGCAGACCTCTCCTGACCCACCCGCTGCTCCCCTCAGCAGTGTGCTTCGTCGATCTGTCTGTTCTGTTCCCCACTCTGTCTCTGGTGAAGCCTCTCACCGCCCCTGAGCCTCTGGCCTGTACCCCAGTTCTGTATGCCTAAATAATAAATCTTTAAAAAAAAAGAAAAGATTTAACAATATTTTCTTTTGGAGAACACACTGATTTTGAATGAAGCTGCATGTGAATTTTCACTATCAGGTTTAATTTTAGTTTATATTCAGTTTTCTAGGAACATAATATCAAGATTGAAAAATATAAGATGTCAATAGTCTTATTTTTATTCTCACTATATTCTATTTCAAAATACCATTGTAACTTGGCAGGCGTCATAGAACTATTTGGCAAATTTTTACTGCATGAAGTACATCCAGTAACATTTAGCACCATAAAAGGTGAACCCCCATGACAAATGATTAGTACAATTCTTGTCTTCGCATGACTTTATGAAAGAGTTTTACACATTTCATTTTCTGGACAGGTGCTTCATGCTGGACAGATTAGTCATTTTTATCTTGATAAAAATGCCTTGTTACAAAGACATCACAAGAATAGGACTCTAGCTACATTTTAAAATATATGCAGACAGAGACTAGAAGAATGGGCACACGAAAGAACTTAATTAAAAATAATTATTTCCGGCCCTCCCTGGTGGCGCAGTGGATTAAAGCACAGCACTGAGAAACTAAAGCCACTTCCGCATGAGTTCCATTCAGCCTGTCCCGGAGGTGACCACATGGTGTGGCAGACCTCTCCTGACCGGCCCGCTGCTCCCCTCAGCAGATCTACTTCGTAGATCTGCCTGTTCTGCTCCCAGCTCTGTCTGGTGAAGCCTCTCCCCGCCCCTGAGCCTCTGGCCTGTACCCCAGTTCTGTATGAACAAATAAATAAATCTTTAAAAAAAATAATTATTTCCTTCCATTAGGAGGAAGAAAACTAGAAACAGAAAATCTCACATATATATATATTCATAAATACACATATAACATTTATAAATGGGAGGGTCAAAAGCACAAAAAAATGTAATTCATTGAGACGACAACAGTATTGTTCTATGGTAACACAATGCATTACATGTCCACTTTTGTTGTACAACTGATTCCCACTCCATGAGGAGACCATATGCTGAACATAAAGCCTTGCCTAGCATTTAATGGAGTGTGGCCACTCCCTGGGTAAGGAAGGGTATCTAATTGCTGCATTTTCCCCTAGGAAAATGCATAGGTCTGCCTTTAGGAACAGCCTGCAACACACATTTTAGAGCTACAAGCTCTGTTCAACGCACACCTACAAGACATTTAAATATAAACACAAAGACATCAAGAGAAATGCTGTTTCTGAACTAAGCCAAACTCCCCCGGCATACAAGCCACTGTCGTGGAGGTCTCTACTATGTCAAAATCTGGAGCATGTCAGAAGAGAGTGTGTGTTTATTATCACAGTTTCTTTTTTAAATAGTGGAAGTAGATTTTAAAACGAAGCTGGAGTTCTATACTTGCAAAGTTTTTGCAAAAAGGCATAGCTTGGCTCCATCCATAACCGAAGACAGTGGAGGACTGGAAATGAGCCAAATAATCAGGAAAATGCCCGTCCCTTCCCGCACTAGGTAAACATGCAAGTACAGCCGGCCCCACATGGGGAGATGTAAGAGCAGCAATGGTCAGAAAGGAGGAAAGAAGTGGATAAAATGAGTGCTTCCTTAAAGAATCTTCCCTGAGAAACGGAGACTAGAAGAGCAGGGACACGAAAGGACTGGAAAGATCCTGGCCAAAGAAGAGGAGATAAAGGAAGACACTTCCCATTTTGGGGGTACAGGGGTGCTATTCAATTGAGCTAGGATGTCTTCCTCCCCTCCACACCCACCTGCTGAAGCATTTTCTTCTCTCTGCTGTTTGGATTGGAAATCTCTCCATTATCCACTTCTTTCCTTCACTGTGTTAGTTTGGGCATGTCTTTTCAAAACTAGGGTTCTGTAGAGTATCAGTGGATAGGAAAAAAGTATTTCCACCTGGGACTTCTAGAAAGTTAAATGAAATGAAATTAGTTTCTTTGCTAACATTTCTTGGGAATTTCCAAGGAAGGATCTGTGACATGTTTCCCACGCTCGTTCAATTAAAAAAATCTCTTCATAGAGTCACTGTTTATATCTCTCCCTAACTCATATTTCACAAAACACAGCCTGAGAAATACTTCATCTCCCAGAGGTCTCTGCTGTCAGCCACATATAAAGTCACACGCCTCTCCATGTTCTAAGGGAACTGGATTGAAGAGCCAATCACAATGCCAACCAAGCCCCTTAAAAGGGAAATTGTTCCCTGTGGTTATTTTCCAGGTGAGAAGGAGTAGGACCTGGATAGGTCATATAGGTTTCGATTGGGGTGTAAATCAACTGTGTAGCATCTGTTTGAGGCAGGTCTAAAATAAACTACCAAATAAATGTGTGTGTCAACGCCCCATAGTCAAGGCCTGAAAGAAGACAGACAGAGGAAAATGAATATCAGCATCAAGTACTTCTCAGGGTGGATGCTTGGAAGTCATTTTGGGAAATTGCCAGAATTTCACATGACAATGTAAAAGCTGTGTTTACATTCACATGTTTTGTCTTCGCCCTTTACCCTTATCCTTTACGCTCTATGCCAGAATGACTGCTCTAGAACAGACTTTCCATAAACACTTGAATGAGTCGCATGGATGAGTGAATGAATGAATGAAGGTGGTCCTAGCCTACATTATACAACATGCACTGTTGATTGTCAGATATGCTTTCCACTCTCTTGGATTTTGATGCTTTTCTTCTCTTCTTTCCCTTTATTATGAAAACCTTACACTGTGCCATGCCTGATTCTTTTTTCTTGGGTAGGTTATTAACTCCATACAAGGCAAACCTCTATTGGAAGATGAATGCTCTGTCTACTCTGGACCTCGATAATGTCATCACCAAAGAAAAATGCTACTCTTCACGAAGTCCTGAAGCTGAGCAAAACTATATACTAACATGATAACCTGTCAGCTTCTGCTTCTACTTGTCATTCATAAAACTCTCTAGATATTGTCTCTGGAGGGGTGTTTTCCTGGGGACACAACCCCCACATCTTGCACAGGGAAGTGATTACTTAATGGGTGATGCCAGCACATACCAGTGACAGGAAGGAATGTATGCCTCAGAAACCCCAGAGGGTAATTCTGGGGACCCATCTCTCAATCCATAACCCAAACACAGTGTTACAGCTGTACCAAGACAGATTCCAGACTAAATACTTTAATTTCAAAAGAAGATATTGTTGGCTAGACTTCCATGGGATAGACATGAGAGGAGTGTCTGATGAAACAAAAGTTTTGGTAAGAGATACATGCTTGTTACTTGATTTTAAAGTAAGCAGCAGAAGAATATTCTGGGCATTGTTTCAGTGACTAAAAAGAGAAAGAGACACGGTGACTTGGTGATGGGAAACCCACGGGGATTACAAGTGAGATGAAAAAAAATGTACAAAATGATGTAAAAATAAAGTATTATATTATTTTTTAAAAATAAAGAAAAAAAGGGAAAAAAGAGAGAGAGAGAGGGACATTAGAGTGGCATCTTGTCTCAAGCCTTTCTGGGGAGTCCCGCTTTCCCCTTTTTCTTCTTTCCTGTCTCCTTCCCTTCTCTCCACCCTTCCTACTCTTTTCCTTCTTCCTTCCTTTCTTCCTTTCCACTCTCCCTCTGTCCCCTCTTTTTTCTCCTTTCTTTCATCAGTACTTACACACCAGCAACTGTGTTATGATCACAAAGATAAATAGACACACCTCCTGCTCTCCAGAGAGGAGATCCAATAATCCCTTCTCTCCCCCACCCCCTCTTCATTCACTGGCCATTTCTAAGCATTCACCTCCATTTTACTTTCCTCTGTGTTCCCCACACTTGATATAACAGCCTGTATTAGGGTTATCCAGAGAAACAGAAACAACAAAGACAGATAGATGGATGGCTAGGCAGAGAGATTTTCTTTCTTTGAGGGATTTTTAGGAATTGTCTTGTGTGAATTTGGGGTCTGAGAAGTTTAAATTCTTCAGGGCAAGCTAGCAGGCGTGGAGACCCTGGGAAGAGTTACATTTGCTGTTCAAGTCCAGTGGCATTCTCAATCAGAACTCCCTCTTCTTCAGGCGACTTAGACTACAGAATGCTTGTTGACAGGGGAAATGTACCTGGTATACTAAATGAAAGGCCAATTTCCAGCAGTTTGTAAATGTGAGCTCATTAAAAGTATGGATTACAGGACCCTCCCTGGTGGCGCAGCAGGTTGGAATGCTGCCCTGTGAAGCTAAGCCAAGCTGTGGTGGCTTCAATGTGAGATTGATCCCTGCCCTGGGAGGTGACCCACATGGCGCAACAGACCTCTCCTGCTCGCCCGCTGCTCCCCTCAGCAGTGTACTTTTGTCGATCTGCCTATTCTGCCTCCCACTCTGTTTCTGGTGAATCCTCTCGCTGCCCCTGCACCTCTGGCTGTACCCCATTTCTGTATGCACAAATAAATAAATCTTGAAAAAAAAAAAGGTATGTGTTACATATATCATAAAACGAAAGAAGACCAAAATAGGCTTAATATGAAGTATGGTTATGAGTCTTTTTAAAAATTCTATTCTTTATCTTCTGTATTTCTCAAGTTCTACAAATAAACCTTTTCATAGAAATGAATGAACTACCATTCTTTGATCATGAAACATGTAGCCATTTTGTAATGACACCAAAATATATTTTGTAGAAACGTTATGACCATAAAATATTAGACTTTTGAGACTAATAACAAGGCCAAATCAAAGACATTGAAGTATTTAACTGCTGCTAAGCAATTCAATTCTAAATCAATTTATTTTTAAAAAATGCCAGGGGCTCTCCCTGGTGGCGCAATGGGTTGAAGCACCACATTATGAAGCACTCTGAAGCCACTGCAGCACGGGTTTGATCCCCCTCCAGGGAGCTGATCCACATGGCACAGCAGACCTCTACTGATCCGCCTGCTGCTCCCCTCAGCAGTGTACTTTGTCAATCTTCCTGTTCTGCTCCCCACTCTTTCTCTGGTGAATCCTCTCACCCGCCACGCCTCTGGCCTGAATCCAGTTCTTTGTGCATAAATAAATAAATCTTTAAAAATTAAAAATAAAATGTCAAAAGTTTTGGGCTTAGACAGATCCATATTGAGATTATTGGTTACATATGGGATGTCTGTCCCCAGAGATAAGGGGCTCACCCAGGAGAGTGCTTCAGTTCTCCCAAGAGGAATCTAACCCAACAAAGGTGTTTGGCCTAATGACAAGAATTTTCATTGCAAAAATATTTTCCATTCTTTAACTAGAACCTAATCCAAAAGAAACTTCAGATGCCCTTCATGGTGCTTTCTATTTTAAATCTCTACCTCCCTCTCATTTCAATTTCAATAGCATTCCTCTGTTTTGCAATGGTAACAACAACAACAAAAAAAGGCTGGAAGTTGTCAAATTCTTTCTCAAATTGTCACCCATTTTATTAATCCCTCAAATTGTAATAGTGTGACTGAGTTTTTAACCAGCATTCCAGGACTAATGCAGCAAATAAAGACTGTCTAGTTTGTGAAGACAAAAACTTATTCCAGTTAACCTTCATGAATTCAAACATTTTTGGAAAAATTTGTGTGTGAAATTACTTTCACAGGCTAGGAGTATCCCTTTAAATGACAATAGAAATCACTGTGCCTTTTTACATTATCCTGTTTATCCTTGAAACCTTCCCAGTGAAAAAATAGCAACCTCCCCAGTAATTGCCTTACTTCCATGGTGTGAAGGAGCGAAGGCCCCCAACTGTTTTGATCACTTGCCCAAGATCACAACAGGCAAAGAAGTAACTATAACTTCTAGCTCTAAATAATCATCACAACATCTATCTATTTCATACCATCTACCTCATGTCTTTGAAAATGACTTGAATGTTTGGAAACAGCAGTAAGTCATTCAGACCAAAATCTTGTGAACAAAGAGGATCTTCAACCAACGATGAAGTCAATGAAGCAATAGTGAAAGTTCACTTGACATAAAAAATGGTCCCTCCACATACCATTTGTGGGGATTATTGGATGAATAACTAGAGGTCCATGCAGTCTTCAAACTGGGTCATACATACTAGACTTTGGTCAAAAACTGAAGTGTCACTTTAATGGAACAAACCTGAGTGTGTGTGTTTTTGTGTGTGTGTGTGTGTGTGTGTGTGTGTGTGTGAAAAGTAATCTGGAACACTGGACATGCTGCTGGTTGATACACTGCCTTACTAGTCAAGACACACAACTATCACCATCTACTGTATCTCATTGATATCTTCAGAGTCCAACTGAGGATTGACATTCAGACACTGTAAATTCCATACTCCATTTAAAATAACACACACATGCACACATGTTTTTCCAAAACATGTGTATCTAGTATGGTTCCTTTTCCATCAGTTCTTCAGAATGCTACATTCTGGCTAATGGCTACTTAATTTTTTATTTATGTTTTCATATAGGGTTACTTGGTAATTTTGTTCTAAGTATCATACCTGAATCTGAAAATCCAGTAGACTTTCAATAAAACAGCAGGATTCTTCTAGGCTAAGATCAAAGAAAATGGCTTGGTATAGACCAAGTAGAAATGATAGTTCTGTACCAATAAATACATATGATTCCTCATTATTCCCTAGGGATAAATGTAAATTTGTAGGAACTAGCAAATTTTGTGTTAGAGTACTAAAATCAGATGGATAAATAACAGCCATGATTCCTAGTACTTGGATTCATTAACTTCTACTCTTTCACCTCTTGAAGTTCTAAATCTAGTACAGCCACAGTTTCCAAATTCTTCTGGGATAAACTTTTCACTGGTTTATAGAAAAAATAATGCAAATAGTAAGTAGAAGCCACATTATTAATATACATGTGTTTATGAATTTATGCATACTAGTTGAGTTAAATAATAATGCACCTCTAACTACCCCCAATATCAGTAGCTTCACAAACTGAAGGATCACTCTCCATGAAGGTGGAGTCTGTTCCAAAGGTCCCTGTGGGACCTGAGATCCTTGCATTCAGGGCTCCTGCCATCTGTTATGACATGGGGAAGAGGGATGAAAGGGCACTCTGCTCTGGGCCTGGCAGGGGCAGGCACTTTCCGTCTTTCCTGAACTTCCATTATTGAGAATAAACCACACAGTCTCATTCAAATGGATGAGGACTGGAAGACAGCCTTTGCCTTTGTCACTGGAGGAAAGAACACAGCTCGTGGCTGCTACCTATCTCATTTATCTGCAGGTTAAGATTATCTATTAACCATTCCTGGAAAGGAATTCTTATTCTAGGTTTATGTTCTGACTTCTTTTTTTCAGAAGTCAAACAGTCCTTTCTTTGGTGGAAAGCTGATATTAATATGTGGTAGGTTTATTTTGAAAAAATATTCTTCTTTAGCAAAATAAAATGTTGCCAAGCTTTCACTGACTCCACACTCCCTAGCTGAAAGTGGGTTATTCTACCTGATGAATTCCAAAAGTCTGGATCCACTGGTTTATAAAACATCCAAATATTAAGAAGTTATTTCCTGCATCGAATGATTCACTTCATAAAATTACTTCTACCTTGTATGGCACTGCATCGGCTCCAGGAACTTTAAGCTTTAATGGTTGTTTTGATTTCCAATATTTTTTACTGTGCTAAAATACTGTAATATAAAATTTATCATTTAGTTGTAACTATAGAGTTTAATGGTACATTCATAAGTTGGTGCCACTATCAACATCATCCATCTCTGAAACACTTCATCTTACACAACTAAAACTGTGTATCCAGGAGACCAAAACTCCTTTCTCCCCTCATACCTAATTTGTCTTTTTGTGACTGGCTGATTTATTTCACTTAGCATACTGTCTCAAGGTTCGTCCATGTGGCAAGTCTGACTTTCCTCCTTTTTCAAGGTTGAATAATATTGTATTGTATGTATAGACCACATTTTGCTCATCTGCCCATCCACTAATGGATCCTCAAGTTGCTTCTAGGCTTTAGTGATGAATAATACTGATAAGAAGCCAGGGGTATCTCTTTAAGACACTTAAGATTCAGAAAGATCTCTGCAGTCTGCCAATTATTTTGGACAACTAACCAGAGGTGGAACTGCTGAATCTTAGAACAATCCTGCTTTTAATTTTTTTTCTTTTTTAAATTACCATGCTATTTTCTGTAACTACTGTGCAATTCTCATCAGAAATGCACAGGAGCTCAAGTTTCTCCATATCATTGTCACACCTTGCTAGTTTCTGTGGGCTTTTTATTTGTTTGTTGGTTTTTTTTTTTGTTATTGTTGTTATAATAGCCATCCTAAAGGGTGTGAGGTAGTATATCATTGTAGTTTTGATTTGATTAGTAATGTTGAGCATCTTTTCAGGTACTTATTGCTCATCTGTATATTTTTTCTGGAGAAATGTCTATCCAAATCCCTCATAGATATTTTGATCAAGTTGCTTTACTTGTTGAATTTTGGGCCTCCTTCACTCCCTCCCTTCCTTCCTGACAAAGTACACTGCTGAGAGGAGCAGCAGGCAAGATATGAGAGGTCTGCTGTGCCATGTGGGTCAGCTCCCTGCCCGGGGATCGAACTTGTACTCCGCTGCAGCCAGCTTCACAGTGCTGTGTTTTAACCCATTGTGTCACCAGGGAGGGCCCAGAGTTAATTTTTATATATGATATTAGGTAAGGGTTGGCTACAGATACTCTTTGAAATTGCCAAACACTTTTCTAATATTCCTTTATAAAAACTCTAACAACTTCATACACGTAGAAAGACCTTCCCCTGCCAAAATAATCTCCTCATTAAAAAAATATATTGATTAGTAGGAATAATCAAATTTTCTTGCATTCTCTCCATGCAGAGCAACATATTCCTCAGGGGGTAGGGACGCATGATGAGGAAAATGGTTTCCATTAGAACTTAACACCAAATGTCCCAATTTTATTGACACTATTTGTAGAAACTTTCCTGAATAAATAGAACTGCTTCAAAAGGCAGCAATTAAAACTAAAAACATTTTGGCTGTGTTACTATCCTCTGCTAAACTGCTTCCTCTAGACTAGACTCGCCCTATCACCATCCATCTATGTCCATTGAGTGTCCAATTAGTCTCCAAACTTCTAAGTGCCTCCCTGGCCTCCCTCAAAGATAAAGCTGCAGAGCAGAGCTCAGCACGTAGTAGGTATTCATTGCAGGCAGAATACCTATATCTGGTCTTGGAAGGCTGATTGTTACACTCCTTTCTACTGTCCTTTTACTGTAGTTACAACTCTGTGAATTGCTCCATTATACAAAACAGTCTCAAGCACATTCTTACTCGAGCTCTTAATGACCATTCTTTGGTTCATTGAAAGACTTGTTGAGCCCATATTGGATAGGGTAGACATTTATAAGACTTCAGTTCCCAAAGGTCATTGATTTGTCTCTGTATTAGTTCATAAAAAAAAATCTGTTCATTTGTACATAATTAAAAATAATAGATCTCATGTTTTATGAGTTTTCTATGTTCCAGAAAAATGCTCTCTGTAAATCTGTGAGGAGGTGATTTTAGCCCAATTTGTAGATAAAGAATGAAAGGTTCAGTAAAGCACTCTTCAATAATTTAAAGCTAAAATTATTAACAGGATTACCCAAAAATGTTCCACAAGCACTTACTACATACTGCAGTGTTGCTGTGGGGTGTTGGCTAATGTGAGTTTGAATCCTTGCCCTGCCTCTCATTTTGGGGGGATTCTTCTGGGCAAGTTGCTTTTACTCTTCCAGGGTATTTGGAAGTTTTCCTACCACAAACTGTCTAGTTCTGAATCAGCTTCTTCCCTGTCTAGGATACTCTGGAAAGTTCAAGTTCACAAACTCCCCCAAAGTCTCAATACCTGTAAGAGTCCTCTTCCTTGGAGTTGGAATTTGGTTAAAACACCCCATGAGACACTTGAGTTCTTGGTGAGAGGACACACATTTTTCCTGCAAAATTTTCCAGAATACGTCTCCAGAGCCCAACCTAAACCAAATGCATTGACAGCAGGTTCTAGGATTCCTCCAATGTTACACGACAATAGGTTTAGTATCTGTTCATTGGCAAAGGGCCCTGTGTCTGGTAATTATCCTGTTCATGGGTATATCCCAGGCAGCATTTGCAATGCTCTTGCCAAACACTGTTTGCAAAACACTTTCCTGAATAAATAGAACTGCTTTTGCTCCTCCTGTGGAGGACAATTTAGTAAGTATTTGCCCAAAAAAAAAAAAGTGTAGAATGGGTTTGCAGGAAGTTTTGCAAAGCTCTGTGACATTGGCACATGAAGAAAGGTCTATAGATTCCTCCTGTAGGTTCCTGCTTGTAAATACTTAAAAGTCTCCGCACATAGAATGCCAAATTTGTCTATCAGATCTGCCAGTAAAACTACCTATTATTTCTCCATTTAGCAGTACACATTTCCTAATTTATACATGCCCCAAACACGCTGTTCCTGCCTTATACAGTGGTGTGGCTGCTTCCCCGGGAGAATCAAGTGAGTCAGCTGAAAAGCAGAGTGATGTTTTTATTTGCAATTTGTTCTCGTCCTTGACCTCAGAGAAATTGCTTTCATAAGAAGTTCTGACTCTTCCAGGCATGGGGGCAGGGTGAGGAGGTAGCTGCTTCTGGAACAAGCTCATTGGAATCACCTTCGACTGTTCTGTGGGGTCTGTGAAGACTAAGAGGCTGTTTCTCAAGAAGCAGTTCTCCTCACTGCATTAATACCCCGAGACCAGGCGAACGTTCCAGCATTAACATAACTGATCCTTGTTTGTGAACAAGAGGGGATGGACCCAAGAGTGGATACAGAACTTAGGCCTAAAAATCACATGAGGGCAGGTAAAAATGGTGGATTCCGGGCTCCCAGTTCCAGGGACGCTGGCTTATTAGCCTCCCTGCAGACAGCTCCCCAACTAACTCCTGGGTCACCTGGTGATCACTTAGTCCACCCCAGCTGGTCTGACATTTATTCCTAAGCAGGGGCAAATACCCCGTCTTCACCAAGCCCTCAGCCAGTCTCCATCTCACTGCTGTTTGATGAAGCCGGACTTCCTGCTCCCATCCCTACCACAGAGTCCTCAATGAGCACGGGGTTTCTGTACTTCCCTGCTCTGTAGTCAGGCCCCCAATGCATGTCCAAGTGAAACAAAAGAGTCTTTTAAAAGGAGTAAAAAGGTTCTTTGGCCCATCTTTCCCCCACCCAAACTATGGCACCTCCACGGCACTGGAGGTCTATGATCTACGAAAGCAGCACCTTCAGACTCCCTGGCCTCCTCTCCTTACTTGTCACATAAGGAAACTAAAGAGTGGTTAAGGGAGTTGTCCAAGGTCACAGGTAGCAGGGGCAACAGTGGAACAGTGGGATTTGAATTTCGGCAGTCAGGCTGGCAGGCTGCCTCTGCTTACAATGCGCATGAGCTACAGGCATAGCTTAAAAAGGAAGCTAGGTCAAAAGTTCAAGATAAACTAACAGCCATGTATGTAGGTTAAGATTCATGTGGAGTACAAGGGCAAGACTATCATTGTATTACTCTAGTCGTTTTGTTCTCCTGCCAGTTTATGGACAGAAAAGAAGCAAAGCCACACTGTTTTGACTGTAAGGACTGACTACATCACAGGGGGAGATTTCAATGTGAATTGTAGGATTATTTGGCTTCTCCTACTACTTCCTTCTTCCTCATAGCTCCCTGGCAGGCAGCCTTGGAGTGGGGAGGAAGGTCAGGGGCAGCAACTTGAGATTCTGCTTCCAACTCTGCCTCCTCCTAATGGTGTTGGGCTGCTCGGGGCTTCCCTTCTTAGGGTACCGTTTTCCATCACTCATTGGGGAAGGGATTGTTCGAGGTGACCGGCAAGGCTGCTTTCCAATCCTCAGCTTAAATGTTGTTTCCACCCATGAGTCGGCAGTGATACTTGCTAACAGCAAATGTCTTGCTAAAAACGAATTTCTATCGAAGGTTTTGGTGTCATTTTGTAACAGGGTGGTCCCTAGGAAAAAGGGAAGTTCCAGGTTCCCTGCCCCACCCAGAAGGGGGGTGGAGCTGAGCAGAGAAAAAGGAGAGAAGAAAAGAAGGAAGCTGGATGGAGAACAAGAAGGAGACCTGAGGAAGCCACATGGAGCAGCAAGCATGTGATGAAGAAACCGGGCTTGTTTCCTGACCCTGGACTGGTTAAGGCAGATGTGGGTGAGATACTGTAGGGAGGTGACTATGGCAGTGTTTATATTGATTTTGATTTTGCTCTTTTCCTCCCAGACTTGTCTGGCCATTTCTGACCCTTTTCCATGGGTCCCGGCCAGAAGGTGCTTTAGTCTAGTGGCAGCTTTCAGGCCTTGCTTTGGGCCAATCCCTTTTGGGTTGACTTTTGCCCACAAGGGGATGGGTCACTTCAGGTGTTTGATTTAGAAGTTATATTCTTTGTGTTCCATATTGTATATTTACTGTATTAAAATCCCTTTTCATTGAAGTTTTATATGTTTTGTCTTGTTATGGCGGATGGCAGAACCCACTTAGAGCAGGCAGGTTTTGGGGTTTAGGGGTGCCCCTCTCCCCCTGTCCTGGAACAGATTTGCTTCCCTATAACAATTTCATACATCCATCCTCATGAGTTGGGAGAACCTGGGAGTCCTTATAACTTCCCTCAAGGTCTAGGACAGAATTTTGCCAATGACAGGTACTTGGTGGCTGTGTCTCCACCGAGCAGCAGTGGGGACGCCACCCCACATTTGAGGAGTGATAAGATTGCCTTTCTATAAATCTCTTCTCTCCACTCCTCCCCATCCAAGAATCCACCCTGGAGTTTATTGAGTTCAGGAATTCAACAAGCAGATCTGAGTGACCATGTGACTCTGTCGTGTCCCAGTGACTAGACAAGAAGACAGCTGTCTCCTGACTCCTGTGACTCCTGTGAGGATGTTCCTCCTGGCCCTGTACAGTTGATAGCTGACAGGAGACCAAGCATCAGTCATTTCCCTTCTTGTTTGGGTTGTCTGGGATACCTCAGGGTTTCTTTGATAAAACAAAAATTGCTCAGTTTCTTAAAAGTATCCCCCTATCCAGAGACATTTTATGGGGGTGGAGTGGGGAATGGGATCAAAAATGGGGCAGGGGGAAGTACATTGGACTACGGTGATGGCACACAGTGATTTGGTGATGGGAAGCCCATGGGGATTACAACTGAGATGGAAAAGGCACAAAATGATGTAAAATAAACTATTACATTATTTTTAAAATAAGTGTCCCCCCATCTTTGTCCAAATCTACCATCAATACCAATGGTTAGTCAATGTTAGCTCTTCTCCAATGTCCATATCTCCATCCCTTGGGGTAGGGAGACAGGTTCCATCTTGGTTTCTTAAAGCTGCTGAATGAATGGTCTCCACAACCGGGGCGGGAGATTAATGTGTTGGCATAGAGGGGAGATTTCTGGAGGCAAATGGCATTTCTTTTGGACTTGGGAAAGTCAAACATCCATTCTTCTGAATGTTCTGGAGGCTGTGCTGTCTGGAGGAACAGGGTTCTTACAAGCCAGTTTCAGGGCTTTGGACCTCTGATGTCTAATTCAGTGGTTAGAAACTGAGCTAAAAGTTTGCATCCCGGGATGAGTCCAAACCCCAACACTGCTGGGTGAATTTCAGTGTGATTATTTAATTCAGTTGTGTCTTAATTCAGTGGTCCAAACCCAACACTGCTGGGTGAATTTCAGTGTGATTATTTAAACAGAGAACCATCAAGGGTGGTAGAGGTTGGGCTTCACCTTCCCACACACAAACCCAAGGCAACATGAAATGTTGACAATGACTCTATAATGAAGTATTTGAAGAAGGAGTTATGAAGAAAGCGCCCGAAGCTTAGTCTATATAAAACCCAGTAATTCATTTTCTCCAAAGGAAGATCTTGCTTCTGTGCTTTCACTTGTGATTATATTGAAGTAAAATCCACAACACATGCACCATAAATGTGCAAGCTTTCTACATAACCCACTTTTTCATGTGTCACATGTGACCAGTTCTTTGTTGACTTGCTACGAACACGTTCACAAAGAGTTGTCTTGGTTCATTTGGGTTGCTGTAAAATAATGCCATAGAGTAGAAGGCTTATTGACAAATGTCTATTTCTTTCAGTTCTTGGGAAGTCCAAGATCAGTGAGCAGCAGACTCAGAGTTTGGAGAGTACGTGTTTCATGTTTCACAGATGACTGTTTGAGCTGTGTTCTTCCACTATGTTCTCTCGCATCTTGCTTATAAAGGTGCTAAATCCATTCATGAGGGCTCCACCCTGATGACTTAATTGCCCCCAAAATTCTGACCTCCATCACCCTGAACATTAGGATTTGACATATAAACTTGAGAGAACACAAACATTCAGTTATCTCAAGAGTCAAGTCCACGCTAATCCTGTTCCTTTTAGAAAGGACACTTCTCTTTCTCACAAAAATAATCAAAACTGATGGATTCACCTTAAATTTATGTCTGATTCAGGGCTGTCCTGGTCTCCAGAAGGTAGAAACTCCTTTTAAATTCATTTTTATGTCTCCTCGCAATCCAGATCCACCAATATACCTAAAAACCCAAATAATTCAAACATACACTTGTGTTTTCCTGTTCTGAAAAGTTTTGCACAAAATCTCTTTCCCTCCCTACTCTTTTCAGACTATGAAATGGTGTTTGGTGATGAGCTGTTTATACATTTCTCCAAAACAAGCCAACAAAAAATTGAAAAAAGATGGCTCACTGTTTGTTGCATGGGTTCTGGAAAATTCCATTACGTTGTCAATTAGGCTTCCAAAATGGATAAACAGTGGCCACAAATCTAGATGGCAACGTTATAGGGAGGAACAAGTGTCCTGCTGGGACTCAAGAGAATAAGTTTTTCTCTTAACTTTCCGTGTCCACTCTGTATGCAGCCTCTCAGAACCTGGAGAGGCCTGTGGGCTGACCCATCTCTCAACTCTCTGATTCTAACCCTTTCTTTCAAGGCATATGTATAAAGCCTACCTGTTTGAATAAACATCTTCATTCTGCTTTTCTAATATATATTTTTAAAGATTTATTCGTGCATACAGAACTGGGGTACAGGCTAGAGGTGCAGGGGTGGTGAGAGGATTCACCAGAGACAGTGAGGAGCAGAATAGGCAGATGGCTGAAGTACACTGCAAGATGGGAGAGGTCTGTTGGGACATTTGGGTCAGCTCCCTGTCTGGGGATCGAACGAGTGCTGCAGTGGTGCAGATAGCTTCATAGTGCTGAGCTTTAACCCGTTGTGTCACCATGGAGGGCTCTTTTCTAATATTTTGAGAGAAAAAGTAATTTTCTAAAAACCACTAAACTTCACAGTTTGCCAAATACACCACTGTTACTTCAAATGTCACTTGTCCTATACAGGACTGAACCCATTCACTGATGTCATTTGATATGATTTCTCTCCACTGGCCCAACTTCAGCTTAACTGAAGGAATGAGAACTTCCAACACACAGAAGAATGATTGGAGGGTGAATTTATGTCTGGTTTGCTCTTATATTTGCTTTTTTTTCCCTCTGAAATCGCTTTTTCCATGGCAACCATAACCATAGAGTACACACTCACCTGGCTTAGCTACATGAAGGGTCTT
>NW_004567106.1:63399520-63461224 GCF_000260355.1 Condylura cristata | reverse complement strand
CATACAGAACTGGGGTACAAGCCAGAGGTGTGGGGGCAGCGAGAGGATTCACCAGAGACAGAGTGGGGAGCAGAACAGATAGTACACTGCTAAGGGGAGCAGCAAGTCAGAATAGGAGAGATTCGCCCTGCCATGTGGGTCAGCTCCCTGGCCCAGGAAAGAACTTGTGCCGAAGTGGCTGGTGATAGCTTCGCAGTGCTGTGCTTTAACCCGCTGTGCCGCCAGGGAGGGCCCTACATGAAGGGTCTTATGTTCATAGGTGCTCCCTTCCCTTTCAGCTCCACATCATCACTAAGTCCAGTGCTGAAGTCAGGAAGGGGAGATCCTCATCAATGCCCCCATTTCCACCTCAGACTCCTCTCCCCGCTGGGATTCCTGCTGCTGGCCTGGGGCTCCGGCCAGAGAAATTGGCTCATTAGGTAGAACCGGTCCAATATACATGGTCCACGTGAAGGAACTATGGATCACATTTAAGTTTGACTTTTTATTTTGTCTCCCTAGACAGATGATGGCTGAAGAAAGGATTGGGGGAACTAGAACAAGAGGTGAGGGCGAAAAGTTGAGGCAGCAAAGTGCCGTAGGTCACAGCTCACAGACTTGGGTCTTTCAGACACCTCAGTAAGGCCTCATTAAAAAATGTATGAGGCAAGCAGGAATATAACGGAACAGAAGAGAAAATAATGATAATGATGAACAGTCATATACCAGAGACATTTTGTGGGGGTGGAGTGGGGAATGGGATCAAAAATAATGGGGGGAGGGAAATGCACTGGACTATGGTGAGGGCACATGGGTGATTTGGTGATGGGAAGCCCAAGGGGATTACAACTGAGATGGAAAAATGCACAAAAATATATAAAAATAAATTATCATAAAATTTAAAAAGAAAGTATGAGGCCCTGCCTGGTGGCACAACAGGATGAAGCGCAGCACAGCAAGCGAGCTGCAGCCCCTTCAGTGCGAGTTCGATCCCCAGCCCCGGAGGTGACCACATGGTGTGGCAGACCTCTCCTGACCCGCCCACTGCTCCCCTTCCCTCTTCCTCATTCGACCTGTTCTACTCCCCACTCTGTCTCTGGTGAATCCTCTCCCCTCCCCTGCACCTCTGGCCTGTACCCCAGTTCTGTATACATGAATTAATAAATCTTTTAAAAATGTATGGAATTTGAGAGTTCCACTTGACAACGGTCCCCGCTGTCTGGCCTGCCCTTGCCCTCTGCAGTGGGCTCCTTGTCTGAAGACTCAATGTGAAAATCAATGTGCCTCCTACCAGCAATTCTGGGGTGCCTCCACCGCGGCTCCCTCCATGACTGGCTCACACCCATTTTCTCAAGGGAACAGGGCAGGTCTTCTTTGGCTTCCTCTGTCCAAGTCTCTAAGCTTCACAGTCTGTCCATCAACACCCTCCCACCCTGCCCCTGCAGTTCCCACCCCACAGTGACTCCCCACTTTCCTTCATTTCACACCGGATGGCCTCTGCTTCCCCTCTCGTGGTGCCTCCCTCTGGATGAGCTTGACGCTTCAGCTCAAACCGTGCCTGCTAAAGCATAACCTCCTCACACTGTCCTGCAGGACCCCCTCCTTGGCGTCAGCTTTAGATCACTCCTGATGGTGGCATTTATCCCATCATTTCTTTCTATCTTCACTTCTCTACTTTGAGTCCCAACTCCTAAGATGAGGGCCCAGGTCATACTTGGCACTGAGTGTCAGTGCTTAATATAATACTTGTACATGTGCTATACAAATATCAGCTAAATGTATGTGTCAACACAGCCAGGGTGTGGTTGCCTAGAGTGTCTCAGCTTGTGCTGAGAGTCCAAGCTAGTCTAGATGTTGCAGTGAAGGTATTTTGGGATGAGATTAACATTTACATCATTTGAGTGAAGCATATTTCCCTCTCTATGTGCATGGGCCCCATCTAATCAGTTGAAGGCTATAAGAGAAAAGATTGAAGTCTCTAGGAGAGTAAAGAATGTTCCTCCAGACTTTCCCTGGAATAAAGTTGTACTTTCAGCTCTTTGAAATTCCAGCTTTCCAATCTGTCCTTCCCATAATCATGCAAGCATACTCCCTAAAATAAAGCCCTCTGTCTCCAGCTGTCTCTTTGTCTGTCTGTCTGTCTGTCTATCTATCTATCCATTCATCCATCTTTCTACCAATCTAGCATCCATTCAATTGGTTCTGTTTCTATGGGGACCCCTGACTAAAACAGTGTGTGTTTGTTAACGGCTTATTGAACCTCAGATTTAATAGCAAGGAAAGGAACATGGCAAGTGGAGGCTTGGGGAGGAGATGGAAAATGCTAGAAACATATGGGTAGGTAGACAGAGATTGAATGACCAGGAAAGAAACTACATGCCACTGTTTTTAAAATAATGATTTCTACATTTGATATGCACCTGGGTACCATATGTGCATAGAAATATTTTAATGCAATTGGATATCCTTATATTTTAGAGATTCCCTTGTAAACATCCAACTTTAAGGTAGAATGGGATTAAGATATAGAAAAGGGGATTTAAGCCAACATAAGGAACATATACCAAAGTATATTTATATTTTATAGGAGATTTTCTGGAATCTTTAGAATCTTTTGGGACTGGATTAAGTCCTTGGGATTCCTAAACCCTCAGGAGCCCTCAAACTATTTTCAGTATTTTTAAAAGTCACATTGAAGTTCTACTCCTGCCTGCTAAGCTTGCATAGGTTCATTAAAATGTCAACTTATGTTTGCTTTGGGCTAGAATTCCATTAACCCAGTGTGATGACATTGGTTATCCTTTACTGCTCAATATCTTACTTGGCAATTGCACCTATCTTGACATTAATTATTAAAAATCGGAACATGCTTAACTGTTAGTTAACTAACAGAAGATTTTGATATCAAAATCATTTGAAACAGACAAAGAGGTGGGGTAAAGGGGCAACGACGTCATGAAAGGTAGGGCCCTGGGATGGATGGTTGGTGAGCACCTTCAAGGGCCAGGGATGCGTTAAGGCAGCCAGTAGCTCACTAGCCACGAGGTTTATAGTTTCCAAACGACAAATTCTTTGGTGCCTCTGGACTGACACTGAAGTTCAGACATTAGGGGCACAGAGAGATGACTCAAGAAAGCCACCCAGCAAGCCAGAACATCCAAGCAAGGCAATGTACTGGGACCACAGTGTTATTATCCCATCGTACAGATGAGAACTCGACCTTGACATTGCCTACTGCCTTTTACCTGCCTCCATGGGGTGAAGGGTATTCATGTTGGGAGACATCAAATTATGTCAGTGACTTTATCCTTTTGGGCAAGTCATCCAACCTTCCTGAGGTTCTTTTTTTTTTTTTTCCTCTGTAAAACCAAGTGGCTGTTTCCCAGCTTCAGTAACACACTGTGGTTATGTAGGATGTCCTCACTGGGAAAAGTGAGTAAAGGGCAGATCGCAGCCCTCTGTACTAACTTTAAGTCCTTCAAATTGGGAAGTTTAGCTCTCTTGCAGAAATACACTATTTGGCAATTTTCTTAGTGCTGAGCACAGCTTTTCACATAAGTGGTGCTCAAAAAATGTTTCATGGTTGGGGAACCAACAAATTGCCTTGATTTCTAGAAAATGAAATGTGACTAGTACTGAACAGATTGCTCTGTTTGACATGCGAAACAGCCGTCTCTCTTTTAAAGCCCATCAATTTAAATAGCAAAACCAGACAATTTTAGACAAAGGAAATATCTCATTCCTTAAAATAATATTTTTCATGGTATTAAAATTCCACATTAAAAAAAAACCTCACATCAAAAGACTGAAAAAGGAAAGTAACATGATCATATCAATAGTTGCAGAAAATTTTTAGCAAATTCCAACATCCGTTGAGGATAAAACCCCAGAAAACTGGGAATAGAGGGAAGCCTCCACTTGTGAAAACCTGTCTATAGAAATCCTGGAGTTAACGTCACACTTAATGATTAGAAACTCAATGAGTTTCCTTCTCATCACTCCTTTTCAAACATCCTAAATAAACAGGTAGATACTCCATGTTCACAGACAAGATTCAATCTTTAGTTCTTCACAACTTAGAGAGTCACAGCAATTCCAATCAAACCCTAGGCACTGTTTCTTGAATATGAACTAACTGATTTTAAAGTTTTTATGGAGAGGCTCTCCCTGTTGGCGCAGCGGGTTAAAGCACTGCAGTAAGAAGCTTAAGCCACTTCCGCATGAGTTCGATCCCCGCCTGCCCCAGAGGAGATCCACTTGGCGCGGCAGACCTCTCCTAGCCCGCCCGCTGTTCCCCTCAGCAGTGTACCTCGTCGACCTGCCTGTTCTGCTCCCCACTCTGTCTCTGTTGAATTCTCTCACCCTCCGCATCTCTGGTCTGTACCCCAGTTCTGTATGAATAAATAAATAAATCTTTGACTCAGAATAGTGATTACAGTATTGAAGGAGAAGCATAAAATTGGAGGGCAGGGCCTTCCCTGGTCCACAGGGAAGAAAACCACAGGGAAGCAACACAGAAGAAAACCAAGATGACTTTGGGTATGGTGATGTCTTCTTAGATACAACATCCAAGGTACAGTTCATGAAAGAAGTACTTGGTAAGCTGGACTTCACTAAAATTAAAAATGTCTGCTCCTAGAAAGAGAATATCAAGCAAACTAGAAGATGAGTCATAGTTTGGGAGAAAAAATTCACAAAAGTCACAGCTGTTAAAACTGTTACCCAAAATATACAAAGGATTCTTACAAGTCAACAGGAAGAGGCCCTCCCTGGTGGTGCAGTGGGTTAAAGCACAGCACCAAGAAGCTAAAGCCATTTCCGCATGAGTTCAATCCCCGCCTGCTCCGGAGGAGATCCACATGGCAAGAAGAAAACAACCCACTTAAAAGAATGGGTCACAGTCTTTAAGAGACACCTCAGTAAGGAAGATATACAGATGATAAATGAGTAAATGAAAAGATATTCTGTTCCACATGTCATAAGGGAAATATAAATTAAAACACTAGATTGACCCAGATCTGGAGCAGTGATAACACAAATAATGGTAATAATCTATAGTAGCAGGTACTCCAGACATTGCTGTTTCTTACAAAATTAATTAATTACCATATGATCCAGCAACTGTACTCCTTGATATTTACCCCAAGGAGTTGAAAACTGATGTCCACCCAAAAACCTGTACATGAATGTTTAAGCAGCTTTATCCATAATTGTCAAAACATAGAGGCACCCGTGATGTCTGTCTATAGGTGAATGAATAAAGTGTGGTACATCCAGATAATGGAGTATTACATAGCCCTTAAAAACAAGAGGTGGGCCCTCCCTGGTGGCACAAGGGTTAAGGCACAATGCTGAAAAGCTGGCCACAGCAGCTTCAGGCAAGTTTGATCCTTGGCCAAGGAGGTGACCCACATGGCATAGAAGAAGGAGGTGACCCACCTGGCATAGAAGACCTCTCCTGTCTCACTCACTGTTCCCCTCAGCAGTGAACTTCGTCAATCTGTCTGTTTGTTCCCAACTCTGTCTCTGGTGAATCCTCTTACCGCCCGGCATCTCTCACCTGTACCCCAGTTCTGTATGCTTAAATAAATCATTAAAAAAAAAAAAAAAGAGCTGTCAAGTTGGGAAAGACACTATAGAATCTTCAATGCCTACCAGTAAGTAAAGACGCCAATTTGAAAATGTCACATACTACATGATTCCAGCACAATGACATTCTGGAAAAGGCACAATTGAGGAGAGTGTGAGGTGATCGATGTCGCCAAGAAGGATGGCTAGGCAGGACACAAGACTTTAGAGGCAGTGAAAAGAAAGATAGCAAACTAATGGCAAGATGTCATTACCTATGTCCAAGTCCAATTCTTGGTGTGACACCAAGAATGAAACCTAAGTAAAAGATGGGTTTGGGGTGGCCACAATGTGTCAAAACAGGGAACAAATGTACCTCAGCAGTCAGTGATGTTGCTAATGGGGAAAACTGTCCCTGTGTGGGGGCAGGGGTCATATACATAGAAAAGCTATGGCCATTCCTTTTGATTCCTACTGTAAAAAATAAAGTCTTTTAAAGGAAAAACAAGCTAGAGAGTTGGGCTGCCAGCCACTGCCCCTTCTGCCTCTCAGTTTAGACCCGGCCCTGTGTCCTGTCAAATACGGCGTGGGCAGCCTTGATGCCTTGACGCTGCCTGCAGAAGCAGCTGGAAATCCTTTCTGCCAGGTGTGCTGTCTGATCATGCCTGGCCAACGTGCAGGGGAGTACACACGACAGGGCGCCTTGTGTTTGGGGAGCAGGGAAACTCCAGGGCCAGGCAGGTGGGCTCCACACCCCACTCCCAGAAACAGCAACGAAGGGATTCTTTTAAAAGTCTGGCGCGCTCTCTTTAACGGAATATTCTCTTAGCTCTTTGCATTGGACAGGAGATGGAAATCCCTTTCTTTGTTACTTGGTAATTCACAGAGCCAAGACTCCTCTGTCCATCTCTCTGAGCCTCAGTTTACCCACCTGTTGTCAAGAAACTCTGGTCTGGGGGAAGCAGCATGTCTTTATAAAGAGGGGAGGGAGGAGACCGTAGGGGGACATAACAGGAATGAAAAACTTCTTTTTCCTTATTTTAATCCATGGCCAGAATATAAACAGCTTCCCGTTTCCAAACTCAAGGACGGAGGAAAGCCAGCGAGACGACGCCAGTGGGGCCTGGGCCCGGCCCAGCTGACACGGTGCTATCTCCGTCCCTTCACAAACAGCATTCCCTGGGAGCTGCGGCTCAAGGCCAGGCCTCCTGGGCCCGCCTGGGCAGCAGATGGAAATGATTTGGGCATATCCGGCGAGCCTGAATATGATCCTTAGGGTAAGAGCTTATAAAGCCGAAGAAAAGAAGGCCAGCCGAGTCCCTAAAAAGCGGTGTGTCCTGAAAGCTTGCGATGCAATGCTTTCCCCTTAAAGCTGCCTTCCTAGCGCTGTTTGTAAGACACAACATGTTTTCCCCCCTAATCCTTTCCAAAAACGCATTCCATAAATTGTTAGCGTCCCTGCCAATGGCCCCAGTAAACTTACATACCAGCTTTAAAGTCAACCCCCTTTAAGCCAATGCATCAGGCCTTTGAGTTAAGGGGATATCATTTCCAGATCCCTATAGCTGCTAGCTTCTTTTCAAAGTCACAGACGATTGTGTTTCTTTGTTGCTCTTAATTTTTAGAAAGAAAGAGCTACAATAGAGTCATGCCTGTCCACCGTAGCCGGACAGACTGCAAGCACCCCTGGGTTCCCCAGACACCCCACTGCGTCTTCTCTATATGGCCTCTCTCCTGAGGGCCCAAAATTCTCCTTGTTCAGAATGACCAAGAAGGTCACCTACTGCGTTGTTGCTATTATTGTTTGTTTTAGAACAGAGAAGCAGTGAAGTGGGTTCATTGAGCACATGGGTTCTGGTGTGAAGGCTTGAAGTCCAGCTCTATGACTCACAGCCACACTGCTGTGTGACCTTGAGCAAAACTTGCTTAACTGCTCTGTGCTTTGGTTTCCTTAGCTGCACAAAGGGAATGATAATAGTTACCTAGTCCATCTAAAGTGGTTAAGTTGGGTTTGCACGAAATCAGTTTTACACAAGGGCTAGCTGTGGTAACACCATTTTTTCCAGGCAGGGGGTTCAGTTACTAGGCTGCTCTTTCAACCAGCAAGGATGGAAGTGTCTGGATGCATCTGAGGACAAAGATTAAATACACCACGCAGGGAAGACAAGGCTGGTGAAGAAGTTCTGACTCCTCATGGAACCCGGGAGTGTCTCTGAGACTGCCGGGCCCCCCTTATCCAGAGCCCCTCCATGACAAGTCTGGAGTAGCACCAGAGCCAGTCTGGTCTCCTGGGGTTCCAACCCCAGACCTCGGGGGACCCACGGCTGCTGGCACTACCCCCGGGCACCGCCATCCTGGTGCAGGTCCTGCTGCACCTGGCGTCTTCATTCCCACAGCACTCGGGGAGGGGTGGGAGTTTTGGGGGAGAGGGGGCCCCTGCATCCAGTTTTCCCTGCTCCAAGTCCCTTTCAGTCTCTGCGTTGCCAGGACAGTTTTGCTTAAATAAAGTTTTCTCTCCCCCCACACCAATGTTACGGTCTGCCTGGCTCTCCCTTGTATGCATGGCCTGTGGCCAGTTTCATTATGTTTAATTTTTGGTCCCTCTTTCTTCCCTCTCTGGATTTGGTTAATATCCACACCCACGGCTACATGCTGCCTTAGGATGGGGTTCAAGCTCAAATGCGGATCTTCTGTTTCCTCTGCATCTGCCGGAGGGTGGCGTGACCCCCAGCCCCTGTGCTCTGGGTAGGGCTGTGTCCCCCTAACTGCATGAATCCTGTGGCCCCGCATTGAAACACTGAAGGCAATATCCCCGGTGGGGGCCAAGAGGATGGTGAACAGAAAAGGCCAGGGCACAGCCCAGCCCGGGGCACAGGCGCTAAACGGGAGCTCAGAGATGCAGGGCTGCCATTAGATGCTCTTTTTAAAAACAGCATTGATAAAAATGTCTAAAACTTGCATATCTCTGGCAACCCAAGCAGCTAAGAAAGACATTACCTACTTTTTTTTTTTAAGACTGATTTATTTATGCTTACAGAACTGGGGTGCAGGCCAGAGGTGTGGAGGAGTGGTAAGAGGACTCACCAGAGATAGAGGGGGAGCAGAACAGGCAGATGGACTGAAATATACTGCTGAGGGGGGTAGCAGGCAGGTCAGGCTGCGGCGCCATGTGGGTCAGCTCCCTGGCCGGGAACAGAACTCATGCTGAAGTGTCTGCGGTAGCTTCACAGTGCTGTGCTTGAAGCCCTTGTGCCACTGGGGAGAGCCCGAGATAACCTACTTTTGCGGGGGAGCCCGCTAATGCCCAAGGCCCACTAGCAGCAACTTATTCTGTCTCCCAGGCATGACCTGAGCAGAATAAATCTCTGGCAGTAGGCGCCTCCTCCAAAATCTATACCGGACGCTCGTCCAGCAGAAAATGCTTTAAAAATTTTTTTAGTATATCATTACATCATCCTTCATTTTTGTACAATGTATGATTTGCCCGTAAATTCCCACCACCAGTTCACCCCTGCACTATCACCTCAGTCCCTTGTGCTCTTTCTACCTGCTGGTGGTCCCTCTTTCTTCTCTTCCCCTACAGAATGTCTCTGATCTGTAGTTGTCTGATGATTTTGACTTTCACTTTATTATAGTTACATTTTCTCCTAATTCCTTTTTGTTTTCTCTATATTCCTCCTATAAGTGAGAGAAAAGTCCATATTTTCTTTTTTCTTTTTTTTCTGGCTTATTTCACTGAGCATAACCTCTTTCAGCTCCATCCACGATGGTACATTTACACAACGGAATATTACTCAGCAATCAAAAAGAAAGTGCTTTTGATGAACTCAAGGAGACTTAAGCCATTCTGAGCGGGTGCTGCCCTAATGATTCAGGGTTCTGATGACATGCAAAGGCCCTGGGAGAGTGGGCAAGATTCTGGGCTCTCCTCGGCTTCCCTCTATGCAGCTCTGCTCAAATGAAAGAATCCCGAGAACAAATGGAAGCCAAGATCAAGTCCACCCAAGTCTCAGAGAGGAAACCACAGACCTTGTTGGTCATTCAGCAACTCAGGGGCAGAGTCTGGACTGGAACCCAAATATCCGCCCCCAGTGCTCAACCTAGCTCAGCTAAGTCACCAACTGCACACACATACAGCACACGTAACCATGCTGTAGAGTGCTCACATGGTGCTTTAAAAAAAATAATAAAGCATTGGTCCTCTCTTGTGGCACAGCGGGCTAAAACGCAACACTGTAAGCTAGCCACAGCTGCTTCAGTGCAAGTTTGATCCCTTGCCCCGGAGGTGACCCACATGGTGTGGCAGACCTCTCCTGTCTTGCCCTTCGTCGATCTGCCTGTTCTGCTCCCCACTCTGTCTCTGGTAAAGCCTCTCACCGCCCCTGAGCCTCTGGCCTGTACCCCAGTTCTGTATGCATAAATAAATAATCCTTAAAGAAAAAAGTGTTAACAGCAAGAAAAAACAAGGGCCCCCCAAGTCTCCCCACAACATACGCAGGATTATCTGCCACCAGCAGCCCCAGGAGACAATGGTGTCCATACTCCGATCAGGGAGGGTGTTGTTGTTTCTCCTGAAGACAGATAAGCCAACCCTCCCTGCAATCAGCTGGTCTGTTCCTTCCTCCTCAGCAGCGGCTCCTACTCAGAGCCCCTTTCCTCTGTCACCTGGGTGGGGGTAGGGAAGGCATCTGCCCAGGACTGTTACCTGCAGCCCTTTCACTGCCCACCAGCTCATCGTGAGGGCTGTCAGGACCCTCCCTTCCTTGGTGGGGTTTTCTTGTGAAATTTACCTCTGATGATCTCATAAAGATTTTCATGAAAGGAATCTCAGGCATCTGGGACATGGAAAAAGGAAGAGTTTCCGAGGTGGTTGGTGAGGACCTGGTGATCATAGTAGGTATTAATTTAAGGCACCTTTTGGGTCATCTAAGACTACATAATACTCTGATTTCTTAAAGGCAGACACTCCCCCACCACACACATACCCCAGGCATGAGTATCTGTGACGATGGTCTGACTCTTCCTCAGAGTCATCATCCTGGTGAATTTCTCAATCCCAGGGTACCTCAAAAGCCACGGCATGTACTTTGCCAGAATTCTGCTGGTGGGAAATAGATGGATAGCCAAGACACCATCTTCCTCCACTCTCTCGCCTTGTCTATCCCAAGCCTTAACTTTCCCTCGCCTCTGCCAACTCCCCTGTAATCTTGAGAGTTCCAGGAAACGAAGAGTCATTCTTTATTCCTTGCTTCATGAGGGGCGGGAACCATAGGACTCCCTATGGGGGAGCTGCAGCAGAGTGGGGAGACGTGGTAGCTCAGGACCGCCCCTTCCCCTCAGCACCCCAGCCTGGACATACCTCCCACGGCCGGCTGCCCTCCACCACCTGCCCACCACCTCCTCCCCACACAGCCCTGCCCTCAATGGGCTCTCCCCCTCCCACTATGGTCCCCTAACTGGGGGCTCCTACTTGCAATCCTTCTATCTTCTGGCATTTTTTTCATGCTGGTTTACTTTGAATTTAACCATAGCTCCACATTTTTTTCTTAATCTGAAATCAAGGATCATGCCTCTATCGTGTGTCCATGTCGGTAATAAAATTTCTAGCGGTTTTTGTCACTGGCTGCATGACTGTTCATTGGCTTCATGTAGCTTAATGGTTGCAAACTGTATGAGAAACAGTTCCCCCATTTTCCAAATTCACTGGCCTTCCATTGCAACCAGAAACTGCAAATCTTGGATCGCCTCTCCGTGGGAATGCAAGTGCCTGGCTTTTTGCATCAGCCTCTGGCCTGACTGAGGGCTGGGAGAGGGCGGGTAATTCTAGATCTCTAGATGGCAGAGCCCAGATTATGGTTCACAGGCCAGATAAAAAGTGAATTCAGCTTTTCTAGGCCATATTCTGTGTCCCAGTTCTCAAATTTATCGAGTGCAGTTAGAAAGGCAAGATATATATATTTAATAACAAGTTCACGTTAAACTCTGTTTTGAAAAACCTATGTTTCATATAATGAATAGGGTTGCAAGGCACACAAGCAAGCACACACCCACCCAAGGGAGCAGCAGGATCAATCCCAATGGAAAATCTGTGCCTTTCTGTGGTTGGAGTCATTTGGTCAAGAAATGATGAAATTACAAATTTCCGAAAAGGGTGTGTGCTGTGGGGCTCCTGCATGCTTCTCAGGCAAGGCCGGCATTTAACTCTCATCCAGAGTAAGAGAAAGAAATGGTCGTGACCAGCATTCTTTCCCACCACACAGCACCACCCTGGTCCAGCATTGCCCATAGTCCCCATCTCAGGAACTCGACTCAAGCTCTCAGCAAGCCCAGCACCCTTTCCTCGCTGGAAGACAGTTGTCCTTTCACTCCTTGTGGGAATGCTGGAGAATGCTGGAGAAAGCACATCGCAGCTGGGGTTCAGGGGAGCTGGAGCTGCCTGACCCTGTTACAGGCAGCAGCAGGGCTTGGAGCTGAGGGGTGGAAAGGAGCAGGGTTTGAGGGGGTGTGGGTAGGAGGAATGCTCCCCACAGAGTTCTGCAGAACTCTGATCCACACCCAGGCCATGGATTCTAGACCTTTGGGTAACTAAGTGCAGCCTCAGACTAACATATGGGAGAAGAAGAAGGTGGCTGAGAAGCCAGCACTGCAGATGGCTGTGCTTTCTGCCTCCATAACCTCAGTAGTTCACTTATTCAGTCATCAAACACATAGTTATCCAGAGCCAGTGGAGCTGCAATGGCAAAAAGGCGCACGCTATGCTGACACTGGCTTTAGAAAGCTGCTTCTCCCATCTCCACTACAGAAGTCCACTTAGTGGTCCTTGCGCCTGCTGTCTGGTTACCTGCATCCCCTTGAGCCGTGCGGCCTCCGAACACCTGCAGGATGGGCAGCGGTGACAGCACCTGGAACTAGGATTCGAATTCATGAGGAGAGAGAACTATAGGACTCCCTGGGCGGGAGCTGTGAGCCCAGGAACTCTGTGAGGTCCAGAACTCTCTTTTATCAAGCTCTTCAGGTGATTCCTTTTTTTTTTTTTTTTTTTTTACTGTTGTTTTAAAAAAATTCCTGAATGTACCACCCTAAGCATTTTTTTTTAAAGATTTATTTATTTGTGCATACAGAACTGGGGTACAAGCTAGAGGTTCAGGAGTGGTGAGAGGATCCACCAGAGACAGAGTGGGGAGCAGAACAGGCTGACTGAGGGGAGCAGCGGGCGGGTCCGGAGAGGTCTGCCATGCCATGTGGATCACCTCTGGGGTGGGGATCGAACACATGCGGAAGTGGTTTCAGCTTCTTAGTGCAGTGCTTTAACCCGCTGCGCCACCAGGGAAGGCCCTAAGCATTTTTTAAATGTATACAGTGGTAATAAATACATTTACGTGCTTTTCATCTTACAAAGCTGAAACTGCACCCACTCTGCTCTCGCTTCTGCCCCCACCCCCAGCCCCTGCAACTGGATTCTACTCTCTGTCCCTATGATATTAATTGCTCTAGGAAGATCACTAAAAGTTTTCAGATTATGCTAGGAAACATACGGTATTTGTGTTTTTGTGACTGGCTTATCTCACTTCGCAAACTGTCTCAAGGTCCATCCATGCCCTGACAGGTCAGAATTTCCTTCCTCTCAGGCTGAATGATGTTGCATTGTATGTGTAGCCTGCAGTTGGTGCTCCCATTCAGCTATGAGTAGACACTGGGGTTCCCGCTATAGATTAGTTATTGTGAATAATGCTGCTATGAATTCGGGCATGCACATATGTCTTCGAGACCCTCCTTGCATGATTTTGGACACAGACCCAGAAGTAGAATTGCTGAATCTTATGGCAACCTTGTTTCAATTTTCTGAAACCCACAATTGTGTTTTCACACTACAATAGCAAAATTGAGTTTTGAGTTTGAAAGGTCCATGGGATGACCCTCGTCAGCCCTTTCAGGAAACGATGTGCTGAGTCTAGCTCTAGAATGAGTTTTGCAAACTCTTCTTGGAAGTGGGTGCTTGGTAAGCAAATTTAAGGCTGTCTTGGATGGGCCCATGAAAACCCCAATGTTAGGTTCCCCTGTCAGCAAGGGAGAAGAAGGAAGTGGAGTAAGGAAACCCTCTAATCTATACACTGAATGCGAACTGTCTCCTGTGGCCAAGTGCTATGCTAGAAGCTCTGTATCCCTCAAGACACCTCACAAAGTAGGGATGACAGCAGTGCATGTGGGCTTCTCTTGGGGTTCTGTTGTCAGCACATCACAGGCACGCCCACAAAGGTAATCTAATATACTCAAAATCAAACTCATAGTCTGTTTCACCACACCAGCCCCTCGTTTCTTCTTCTTTAGACTGCAAGCTAACACCTATGCCATTGATTTCTTTGTGCTCACAAATCTTAAAACGGGAGCTCCTAAGAATCAGTTCCTTAAATGAAGAGTATTCTAGGTCTCTCTACTTAAAAGCTACATTTGCCTCTATCTTCCATTTACTCAGACCCCTTCAAGGAAGTCTCCCAGTCCTGCCCGTCTTTCCTTCTGATCCTTCTGCAGCAATCCTGAAAGCTCAATTCCAGTTGTATCTCCCTCAAGAAGCCATTTGTGGACCTGCCGGCGGGCACCACCAGCAGAGAGCCACACCTTCTGCCTGACACCGGGCAGGACTAGAGACGATGACAAGTTCAAGTGAAGCTCTTAACAGAGCAGCTTCCTCGAGGACCAGACACCTGCCTTCCTGTAACAAGAGTGCTACTGTTTCATCCTAAGGTCTTTGCCTAGAAAGTGCTGATCCTTTTCCCCACTGGCATCTGTAAAAGTTTAACAGCAAGTGTAAGACCATAGCAGAGACCTGCAGAGATGAAAAGAAGTTGATTTCCTCCACATTAAGCTCTTCCCAGGAGTGGTACAGTTGCTTATCCCCTGCAATTACCTGAAAATCCCTCTGGCCAAGTCTGGCGACTTGATATTCTCCTCTAAATAATGGGGCAGATTTTACAGTGGAAACTTCTCTCTCCACTTAAATTTTAAGAATTTAAATGATATTGGGGAACATGAAAATGAATCAACAGAACCACTGCTTGAGCTGAAGCCATAGCTGTGCTTTTGCGTTTGTCTCAAAAAAAAAAAAAAAAACAATATTGTAATTGTGCACTTATGTCAAGGTAACGTCCATCCCAGACCCAGCTTTGATAGCTACTAAACCGTGGAGTCTTAGACCATGGCTCTTCTTGGAACACGAGCATAATATTCCTCCTCCTGGCTTAAAGGGTTATCAGAGCAGAACAAAGTGAGGTCAGGTATGTAAGGTATGAAAAACAACCAAGCAAACCTTTATCACGTCACTTTTGCTAGGGATATCCTAAAAAAGTGGTTTATAATAACTATTTATTCACTTTTCATGGATCAGCTGGACTGTGGGGTGTGGGCCAGCTGAGTTGGTCAGAGCTAGCTCTGTAGAATGGATAGAGCATGGGTCATCTAGGTGGCCAGTCACATGTCTACTGTGGTCAAGCCATATGTCTTAGTAATAGCAATGAGGGGACCACATGTAGAGGCTCATCCTATGGCCCTTACAAGCTCAAAACTCAACTTTGTTATTGTAGTGTGAAAACAGCATTGTGGGTTTTTTTTTTTAAAGTTTTTTTTTTTTTACATACAGAACTGGGGTACAGGCCAGAGGCTCAGGGGCGGTGAGAGGCTTCACCAGAGACAGAGTGGGGAGCAGAACAGGCAGATCGACGAAGTACACTGCTGAGGGGAGCAGCGAGCGGGTCAGGAGAGGTCTGCCACGCCATGTGGTCACCTCCGGGGCAGGCGGGGATCGAACTCATGCGGAAGTGGCTTTAGCTTCTCAGTGCAGTGCTTTAACCCGCTGCGCCACCAGGGAGGGCCAGCATTGTGGGTTTTAAAAAATCAAAACAAGGTTGCCATAAGATTCAGCAATTCTACTTCTGGGTCTGTGTCCAAAATCATGAAAGGAAGGTCTTGAAGACATATGTGCATGCCTGAATTCATAGCAGCATTATTCACAATAACTAACCTATAGCGGGAACCCCAGTATCTACTGATGGCTGAATGGGGGTGCCAACTGCGGTCTACACATACAATGCAACATCATTCGGCCTGAGAGGAAGGAAAATCCTCAAGGCCTGGGCTTCTTCTGGGGTAAAAACTAGCTTGGGGCTTTTTCTTAGGGTCCCAAGAGAAGATAAGCTCAGTGATATATAGGTTTTTTCCAAGTCTCTGGCAGGTGTCACATTTCTTGACACCCAGTGGCTGAGCCCACGGTCAAGGCAGAGGGCATTAACTGGTAGAGCATGGCTGGATGGATACAGATGAGAAGAATTTCTGGCTATTTTTGCAATTGAATAGGACAGCCTGCTGGCTGGGCCGCCACAGATGTTCTGGCTCTAGGACCCCAAGTCACCCAGGGAAGCTACTGTATCTGTGCCCAGTGGAGTCCTTGGGGAGACAATTGTTCTCTGGGTGTTGTTCTCCATGGACTGGCTGCCCAAGAAATCTGATTCTCTGACCTCCCCCAGAGAGTTTGTGAAGCACCTGACAGCCTTCTATAAATTCCTTCTCTGTTTAGACTAGCTGGAGTAATTTCTACTGTTTCCAAGCATCCTTGCACGGATGCTTTTCTGAGGCTGGAGATCTGTGGCTTTAAATTCTCCATGCTGAAGAGAGCACATCTTTTGTTTTGTTTTGTGTTTGCAAATTAAACGTTGAATTCACCTACCCTATGGATGTATTCATAGCATCCAAGTTAAGCTTTAATACACAAGCTTCGAGCTCCCCAAATAACAAAACTAATGTTTTGAGAGAGAGAAAAAAAAAAAAGCAAACTTCATTTCTCTCCCTAAGAAAAGCACTTTATTTCTTTATTTTTTGGTGTGTGAGGAAAATCTTGGCTCACTAGCGCCGCCCAGTGTCCTACCGAACTTCATAGGTAAGAGACGAAATGAATGTGTTCGCTCTAGGATCCAATTGAAGCAGCTTACTTTCCTTTGGCCCATTTTACGTGGACATGCCAACAGTTTTGACAAACTAAAAATAGGGTAGAATAGCACCCTAGAGCACAAGATGTGGCGTTAATATACCTGAACTTGAGCCTGCTCACCTGTATACACAGACCTTGTGACCTTGAGCTGACTACTGATGTTTAAAAAAGGTTTACTTATTTATGCAGACAGAATTGGGGTACAGGAGAGTGGTGTGGGGAATGAGAGGATTCACTAGAGAGAGTGGAAAACAGAAAAGGCAGATGTCCTGAAATACACTGCTGAGGGAAGTAGCGGGTGAGTCAGTCGAGGTCTACTGTGCCATGTCAGCTCCTTGGCTGGGGATTGAACTCATGCTGCAGTGGCTGCTATAGCTTCATAGTGCTGTGCTTTAATCTGTTGCACCACCGGGGAGGGCCCTGATTACTGATTTTTTTTTTTCTGAGTCCCCTCTGTAAGTTGAGCAGAACAAAAGGGCAAATCTTACAGCATTATGTGAGGATTTAATAAGATCTAAGACTATTTATTTATTCATACAGAACTGGGGTACAGGCCCCGGAGAATGAGAGGATTCACCAGAGACAGAGTGGGGAGCAGAACAGGCAGATCATCAAAGTATACTGCTGAGGGGAGCAGCAGGCGAGTCAGTAGAGGTCTGCTGTGGCATGTGGTCACCTCCAGGGCAGGCAGGGATCGAACTCATGAGGAAGTGGCTTTAGCTTCTTAGTGCTGTGCTTTAACCCGTTGTGCCACCAGGGAGGGCCCATCTTTCTTAATTTTGCTTTCTTCCTTTTTTTATGTGGTAAATATGTAACATGAAATTTATCATCTTTGCCATGTTTAAGTTGTACATTTCATTAGTATTAAGCAAACTCAGTGTTGTGCAACAGATCTCTAGATCTTTGTTATCTTGCAAAACTGAAATTCTATATCCATTATTACTAATTCCTTCTCTCCCTTGCCCTTGGCAATCAACTTTCTAATTTCTATTTTTATGGATGATACTACTTTACATACTTCATATGTGTGAATTCATATATCATTTGCCCTTTTGTGAATGATTTTTTTGCTTACCATAATGTTCTTAGGGTTAAGTCATGCTGTGGCATGTGACCAATGTCCTTCCTTTTTAAGGCTATGTAATATTTCATTGTAAGTATAGATCACATGTTCTTTATCTAGTCATTTTTAATTGGGTTGCTTGCATCTTGAATAGTGTAAATAACACTGCAATTATTGGTATAAATTATTTTTTAATGTTTGGTAGAAATGTCCAGTGAAACCATCTGATCCTGGAATTTTCTTTGTTGATTTATTTAAATGAATGCTTCAATATCCTTATGAGTTATAGGTTCATTTGGACTTATTTCCTATGAGTCTGCTGGATGTATCTAGGAATGTGTCCATTTCTTCTATGCTGCCCAATTTGTTGGCATGTTCATAAAATCTGTTGTAGTTTTTATTTCTATGATATCAGTTGTAATACTACTTCTTTTCTTTCAAATTTTAGTTATTTGGACCTCCTTTTGTTTTTAGTATAAGGTTTGCCGATTGTGTTCTCAAAAAAGAATTTTTGGTTTTGTTGCAGTTTTTCTGTTGTTTTTAATTCTCTATTTTTATCTCTGCTCTCATCTTTATTAGATTGACCCTTCTCCTGCTGGCTTAGTTTGTTCTTCTTATCTTAGATTCTTGATGTTTGGTGGCTTTGTCACATAACAATGGTTTTCTTTTAAAATATGTTTTTGATAAGAAATTTTATATAAATGTTCACTAGTTTGATATTTTATAAGTATAGTATGCATGCTTCCATTGTGCTTTGACACTGGATCTCACAAACATTTGCAATGGGCCCGAAAGAAAGTTATCTGAGCAGAATTACTAATTATAGCAAAATATTTGGCTTTTTCCTCTTAGCACATTTAAGTTCTATCCAAATGATAGAACAGCATTTATTCATGCAATAATATTGTTTGAAACCTATGAAATGCTGAGAAATGCTTATGAAGAAAAAAAAAGGACACAGTATGTAATGTTTATGTGAAAAACACATATGAAAAGAAATGAAATATTTCCCAAGATAGGAGGATTAAGGGATCTTTTCTGCTTTTCAGTATATGTGCACTACTCCATTTCACTGTAACTTGAATAAAAAGCAGGCACACCGCTGGTTTCCCAGGTGCCTGTGGAGAAGTGTGCTAGTTGACCGACTATCAAGTCTCCCTTGCCTTCCTGTCCACCAACAGCAGAATTTCCACCTCTGCTTTGAGGGATTAACATAATCAACAGACAGTCACAAAGCACAGTACAGATCAAGATTAAATGTCTGCTGGATGAGAAATATTAAAAAGAATGAATCCACAAAAATGGACAGTCTAGCATGGAAAGGGATAAATTGGAGGGATTCTGGGGAGAATGTGCATGACCTGGTCTGGCTCTCAGTTTCATGAGGTGGAAAACTTGAGTTCCTACAGTTCTCCTGCGACTGGAGATACAGGGAAGAAGCAGGCTCCAATGTAGGTGAATCACAGGGACTCGTAGGCACATTCAGTATTAGCAAGGAACAAAACCAGGGCAAGAAGGAGCAGGCGATGGAGTGAGGCAAAGGCAGAGCCTTAAAGGAGTGTGGGTGTCCTGGAAGTCTGTAGGACATTCTGTGTAGCAGAAGCCACCCTAAGTTATTGGAGAGGACTGGAGAAAGAAAATTGCCTCCCAGGAGGCAAATCAACTAGAAGACTTGAAATATTTAAAGATATAACGAGGGATTCAAGCCCAGGTGGGTGGCCATAGTGGTGAATCTGAAAGGTCATAGGAAAGAGAACACAGACCCTTACTCGTCAGAAGGAAAGTGTAGGGCAGTAGCCAGGGTTTGGTTTGAGCATTTGAATGCACCAGTAGGACAAATGTTGCCAGAAAAGACTCCAGAACCCAACAGGGACTTTATATTAGTTTCTATTTTAGATTGAACTGTCTGCTTTTTCCCCAGTTACCATGCTAGGGAGAGGCATGATGTTTAAGTTACATTTTATATTTACATAGGTTGAGCTCTCTCGTTACTACAATCAGAGAAAGAAATCCCAAAATGAATTCCAGACCTCTTTAGACATGGCCTTTGTCAATAGCCAGAACCAGCTATGCAGCCCAATTCGGCAGCATTAATGAATAAATACTGACCCCCAGTGTCAAGAAGTAGAAATTAAAGATTAAAAATTAATCATCATGGGCCCTCCCTGGTGGCGCAGAGGGTTAAAGCACAGTAACTGAGAAGCTGAAGCCACTTCAGCATGAGTTTGTTCCCCGCCTGCCCTGGAGGTGACCCACATGGCGCGGCAGACCTCTCCTGACCCACCTGCTGCTCCCCTCAGCAGTGTACTTCGTCAATCTGCCTGTTCTGCTCCCCGCTCTGTCTCTGGCGAATCCTCTCACTGCCCCCTGAACCTCTGGCCTGCACCCAGTTCCGTATGATTAAATAAATAAATCTTTAGAAAAAAAATTAATCATCACAACATTCCAAGACTCCGAGGAGAGTACCTGGAATTCCAATTGCAAATGATGTTCCTGACCATCTAATCAGAATCTTGGGTGCTTCCGACAAAAAATATTGATAAACTGAACTGGTGACTAGTGGCTGCCTGGAGAATGCTAATAAATGCTCTACAGAACAAGCATCAGAATAGATGAAATTAAACATGGATATGTAGCTACATGAAGGCCTTTGACTCTCAGCTCCAAGGTACAGGCTCTACCACTCCAATGTGCTATGTGATTAATTAAAAGCAGACTCCAGGTCTGATTCCCCACTTAGGTCAACATTACATCAAATCAAAATTCCCGTTCAGATGCAGGGAAGCATGGCTGGTGAACATTCCTTTTCAATAGCTGTGTGGTAAGAGTGAAGTCATGAGAAATGCTTGAGTAAACTCTGCAAGGTAACTTAGCAGGAATTGTTTCATCATTAGAAAGCAACCAGCTAATGTCTTGATCAACAGTTGGTGCAGTTTCTGCAGACTGGAATCTATGTGCCTGCTCTTTGGAGCCATGTTTATGTCACATTCTGGCTGAAGCTACTTAATAGCTTCCTACCACACGGACACACAGTGAAAAGGTTTCTGTCTCAAAATCAGGAAGAGCATCCTCATCGGAAACCAACTCATCAGTACCCTGTCCACATCTTCCCCCCTCCCATTCCTGGGAGGCCATGGAGCCCCCACAGGCTGAGGTATTTTGTTACAGCAGCCTGTGCAAAAATAACCATCCATATAATTGTCATCCTGCTTTCCTTTAATCTCAAACTGTCCCAGAATGGGCACTTGGAACTTATTTTGTGTCTTATTTGCCTTTGGCCATTCCCCCCCCCCGCCCCCACCCCGACTCAAGACGTTCTAAGCTCACCTTTTACTTTATCTGCCCCAAATCTGGAGACCATCTTCTCAACATTCCTAGTGCTGTGGAACTGGCCAAGCATACAGGGTGGGCTCACTACTGTGGCCCTTTCAGAGGGCAGAGCCAGAGCTGGGAGTGGGTGTGCAGGAAAGGCGGGCTGCAGTGGCAGAAACACACAAACACACATGCATGTTGACACAAATACATGCACAGTGCGAGACCAGCACCCGGGCACCTCCCCTGCCTCTCTTCTGTCTCTGCCTTCTCCTATCGGGAGCAATCTGATGTACAATCACATTAATAATCTCGCTCATCTTTTTAAACCCACAAAATTGTCTCAGAACTACTTCTTTAGTCCAGAACATTTTCCTCTTTTAAGTACTTGAACACTAGAATTACCAAATCATCCCACATTATCCTGCAGACGTCTCCAGGCCAGCAGGCTCCTGGGCCTCAACCAGAGTTAATGCAAATGTGTTTCGTGGGGACTTGAACTGCACAAGATGGCTGTCTGGTCTCTGGAGCTCTGAAAAGGCCGCCATTCAGAGCAGCTGATGGATGGTCCCCTCCTGAGCAACTGGAGGCTGCTTAAGCTGCTTTCCTTTCCCAAATCCATCCTGATTCTCATCTGGCATTTATTTCAAAATAACCCAGTTTGCAGATGGGGATGGGGGAGCAGAAAGGATCTTGATGTATTGGTGCTCACAAGGTGCTAGGAGATGTGTGTTCTTTGTTATTTATGCTCTCAGCATTTTTTGATATTTAAGGCTTTTCATAATACAAGTAATTTTTTTAAAATGTATTCCTGACAAATCAGAATAAGCACATGTTTAAATGGCAAGTCCCAACTCAAATCAAAGGCATCTAAGATGTGACTCCATTATGTGTACAGGGGAAATGATGGTGACCCTCCAGGGGCCTTCAGAAAAATGGCTGAGAGTAACACTTTTTTCCCCCTATTTGGCTTAACTTTAGACTAGATTATCCTCCAACAAACAGAGCTTTAAAAAACTGTGAAAAGTGGCCCTTCCTGGTGGCGCAGCAGGTTAAAGCACAGCACTGAGAAGCTAAAGCCGCCTCAGCATGAGTTCGATCCCCGCCCCGGAGGTGACCCACAGGGTGCGGCAGACCTCTCCTGACCCTCCTGCTGCTCCCCTCAGCAGTGTACTTTGTTGATCTGCCTGCTCCCCACTCTATCTCTGGTGAATCCTCTCAGCGCCCCTGTACCTCTGGCCTGTACCCCAGTTCTGTATGCATAAATAAATCTTTAAAAAAATATTGTGACAAGAGTAAACCTAGTCTGCCTTCATCTGTTTAAAGAGCTTTGTCATTAAAGAGAGACTGAGTGGTTTCAGTTCTCTGCATGTGAAGCCTTGAGGGACAGCATGACCTGGCATCTGTCAGGCCAGACAGGCTGGGAGGCAAGTCACCATGAACTGCAAGACATGGGTGGTCCCACAAGCCAACAACTTGTAAAATTATGCAAAAGAAAAAAACAGGAAACACGACCAAGCTCTGCAATTTGGGGTTTCAGAGGCAATAACATTTCAAACACTGTCCAGGTAAGAGGGAGACTGAACTCTGCTGAGACTCACTGTTTTTATGCTGAGCATAAAAAAGAAAAAACACCACCACCAGGAATGATGAATCTTCTAACCAGTAGAGCTGTTTCCCCTATTCTGTCTTGCCATAAATAGTAATCTGATAACAAAGAACTATGATACCAGAAGGGAACCTCTGACTTCCCTCTTTCTGGGGTGCAAATTGGCCAATCACTGCCCAAAGGGAATTGGTTTCACACTGATCGAAAACATGATTTTCACAATGAGAGGCTTCCTAGGTTGGAAGATGGATAACCACTCCCGCTAACATAAATGTGGAGAACTGTGTACATTTCAGTGAAAGTGCTCACAATCCCACATGAGAAATAATCTGCAAAGTCCGGGCAAAAGAACCTAGTTGTGCTTGGAAATTGATCACATTAAAAATGACCTTCTGTACACATCTTAGCAAGGAAAAATACATGACATATATTCTAACCAAGGATGCTTTGCTAATTCAGTGCTCAAATTAGAGCTAGATGACACAAGAACAGCTCCTTTCAAAAGCAGAACTTGTTCTTTTAAGAAAAAACGAATGTTCAGCACTGGAACACAGTACACATCTGAGAGATTTAAAAATTAAAATTCTAGGTATGGCCTCTTGCTGCCACCCTCATCTAATAGCACTGGGCCTGCAGAGATCTAGCCAGCTCCGAGGCAAAGCCCAACCTGGGAGCAAGCAAGGCTGCCATATTTCTAGAAAATACTGGCTACCTTGTCGTTAAAAATGAAGAAGGGCCCTCCTTGGGGCCCAACAATGGGTTGAAGCTCAGCACTATGAAGCTATCCGCAGCCACTGCCGTACGAGTTCGATCCCCAGCCAGGGAGCTGACCCACAGGCTCAATAGACCTCTCCTGTCTCCCCACTGCTCCTCTCAGCAGTCTATTACAGTGGATCCACCTGTCTCTGCTCCCCACTCTGTCTCTGATGATTTCTCTCACTGCCCCCCACACCTCTGATCTGTACCCCAGTTCTTATATGCATAAATAAATCAATCTTTAAAAAAAAATAAAATGAAAAAGCCTACTTTTCTCCTCCTTTCAGAACAGAAAGGTGTTAAGATTAGGATACAGATTAGGCAGACCTCAAGATCCTCCCTGTACCAACAACTCTGGTTTACTTGTAAATCAGGAAGAGAAAAACAGGGATAAAGCTGGAGGGCTGGAGTTGTCAAAAATCATTTCACATGAAGTTTTTGTCAGTGTCTGTTCATTTATGGCAGCGAAGTTCTAAAAAACAATGAAGCCAAATGGTATCAGAAATATCAGCAACCACCACCCCCAGTTCAGAAAGTGCTCAAGATGCCAAGAGACCAGGCACAAGTTGGTCAGGGTGTGTGGGAGTCCAGTCCAGAGGCAGGATGAGAAGTCAACTCTAGGCCTCCACTGCATGAACACAAGGTTACCGCTTGCACTAGAAATTCAGAGGCTGATTGTAGAGATTTTAAAAAATGGTCTGAGAGCAGCCTCATCATCGGTTTGGAATGCCAGGTAGATCTGGTAGTTACACTTTCCACCCTGATGTCTCCATTCCTAAAGACTCTTCAAAATGGAGGGGTCATGGTGGGGAAACAGTCGTTGCTCAGGAACATACAATATCCACGCGCCACATCCTGGTGTGTCATAGTCACAGTAGGTGGCAGGCAGACCGATCGCCCCCATCAACCCCATCATCCCCGTCAGGCTCTGCTGGAGGCATCCGGAGGGGAGGCTGAGAGGTGACCGAGCAGCAGCAGGGGCTTAATCGTTTCCTTCAGGTGCCACTAACTATAAAATGGACAAACCGATGGGACTATGGAGAACCATGAAAGATGGCAACTCACAGCACACTTTCCTCTGGACTTTTTACTGACATGTTAACTTGTTTGAAATCAGGCAACAGCTTAAGGAAAGGATTGCTTACATATCTGCAGCCCCTTAAAACAGTGTGGGAAATGGTATCAGGACTGACAGGTGATTGATTCTGTGCGTGGCCAACCCACGTTACTGCCCGCGGCGAGCTGTCTTCTTTCTCTTCTGCTGATGAACGACGAGTGTAACAGGTCGAAGATGCCATCTCCCCTGTTTTTCGAACAGGATTACACACCCAGTATTCTACCTTCCCTTGGCCCCCGCCTTTCAGTATAGAGAATTAGGTGCTGTGTCTACTGAAATAATGCGACTCTTTTGAGTGTTACACCGGCAGTTCAGATGCCTTCACTTAATGTTATCAATCAGATGCAGATGCCTGGGGATAGCATTTCCAATTACAGAACTTTATTTGTAAATCATTGTTAGGTACCCAACAGTCAAAGTTCACAAAACAAAAAGAGAACACAAACAGCGAAAGTTGTCTACACGCTGCTAATTCTAGCAGTCAGAGGAGTCACAGGCAGGCGTCCCAAGCCCGAGCAAAGGGCCTTGTTTGTTGCTGGTTGCTGAGGAACCCACCTGTGAATGACCCCTGTGAAGGCCACTGGTCTCAACGATCAAAGCATCTGCTTTCTTACAAGAAAAGACTAGTAATAAATACTGAAGTATAGTGTATTTTATAATCCCCCTTACTATCATCCCAGAAAGTCTTAGTAGATAGAAAAGTCAACTGCTTATTGGAATAAGCAGTGCCTGTCAGTGGCGACTCAACAGTCATCTGTGAAGGCTGAATATCTTAAACTTCACCTCTGCTCATCACTCTCTCTCCTCAGGAACCTATGGCCTGAACGAGGCCCACCGGTGAGCAAGTAAACTCATCTGGGCAGCGGGAGAGCCAAGCCACAGGCTCAGGGAATGCGCCCCATGGCATCCTCACTAAGGCTTTCCTCTTGGTCAACATTACTCATGTAGCTACCTCTCTAAAGACTACCCCACGGTCTAGCTCTTGAAAGCTCCAGAAAAAGATCAGGAAAAATGAGACATGAGACACCAGCACCCGTAACACACTGCACGCAGCCCCTTCTGCCGCTCTTCCTCGCCAGCACCCGGGAGAGAGACACTTTATTTTTTCGCTTGTTTCACTTTTCCTTGATCCTCTACTTTCTTAATGGCGGCTCGGATAGCCTCTTGGTCGCCCAGGAATTGGTGAGGCCCAACAGCGCGGAGGTTCTCATCCAGCTCCAGGAGAATGGGGACTCCCGTGGGCAGGGTGATGTTGATGATGTCCTCGTCAGAGATACCTGGATTAGGAGAGGAAGGACAGGGTGTGAGGACAAGCCAGGAGGCAGCGCTGCCAGCTGGTTAATGGTGTGGTTAGAGTCACTGAGCTGTGAGGGAGTGCAGCTAAGTCCCTAAAAGTTAAGAATGTGCTAGAAGTTTTTTTTTTTTTTTTTAAAAGATTTATTTATTTATTCATACAGAATTAGGGTAAAGGCCAGAGATGCGGAAGGTGACAGGATTCACCAAAGTGGGGAGCAGAACAGGCAGATTGATGAAGTACACTGCTGAGGGGAGCAGCGGGCGGGTCAGGAGAGGTCTGCCTCGCCATGTGGATCTCCTCCGGGGCAGGCGGGGATTGAACTCCTGCGAAAGTGGCTCAAGCTTCTTAGTGTAGTGCTTTAACCCGCTGCGCCACCAGGGAGGGCCCAGAATGTGCTAGAAGTTGTTTTTAAATGCTTAGAAATACACACTGCATCAGCTGGTGGCAGAGTAGGTACCTCTTGGGGTGATCTACTCCTGTTTCCTATTTGAGTCTTAAAGAAATGCAGCTGTTTCTTTCCATGCCCACAGATGTCAAAAAGAAATCAGGTTTTTCATGGGCATCACTTAATCTTGACAAATCTGAACGAGAATCAGGAATTTCTGGTTTTTCCTTTAATTTGCCATCCCCAGGTGAGTTCAAATCTGTCTCAGAATAGAGCTCAACTGAATCGCATGTGGTCAGTTTTCCAGCATGGGGGAAGCTTGGAAAGGGCTGGGAGAGATCCAGGCAAGGATCCCCAGATGTGTAGGAAGCGCTACCAGGGCGACTCGGGACAGGGCTATCTAGACAGCAAGCCTTGCAGACAGGCTTCGTTCTCTTACTGCTCCGAAACATTCCAACTTCCGTGAGAAGGGATGCATAAGGGAAAAGTCTCCTTCAGTTCTTCTTTAAATACAGCCGAAATGACAGGTAGTTCGACTTGACCTGAGGTGCCAGAAGTGTTGGAACTGAAGTAATAGTAGCAGCAGTGGTAGTAATATTGTTTTGTATTACTAGGGCTACTTTTAACAATAAACAGCTGGCGTGTGCTGAGCACATTCCCTCTGCAGGCACTCTTCGAACCACTTTAGATGTATTAATTTATTTAATCATCACTGCAATTCTATGAGGATATGAGCTGTTTTCTTCCATGTAACAAGCTCTGAGCTAGAAAGTTTAAATAAACAACTTGAACTCACACAGCTCGTAAGTCAAACCCTGGCGTTTGTGACTACAGGAAATGTAATGCTCTCAAGTTTCTCCGAGTTCAAAATAGGCAAAGAGAAGGAGAAAAGCAATGGAGGTAAGCAAAGGGAAAGGCAATTAACAGTATTCAAGTTATCTAGTTTAGAAAAAAATTCTAGACACACAATTTCTAACCACATGCTTCCCTCTCTAATAAGTAAAAGGAGTAAGGAGGAGCTTGCTGAGGGAAGCCTGAGGGCTTGTCCTTACTTGGTGTGAGACCAGGGCAGAACAGGCCATTAGCAACTGGCAAGCATGAGGAAGGGGACCCAAGAAAAGATTTTGTAGCTTGCCTTGCAAACAGTCAACAGACTTCATCTCTTCAGTCACCGGGCCTCATCGTGAGTGCCAGTGATGTGTCACAGAGTGACAACCCTGGGCCCCAGCCCCTGAGCTAGTTCTTTTTTAGAATTTCATATCGAGGCCCAGAAGAGCTGTAGATTTCTGCACAAACTGTACCTACTCAAGCAGTTACAAAGCGATGGAAAGAATCTGAACTTGGAAGTCGGTGTCTCTCCCCAAAGCACTGGCCGCCTCGCCCTCGGCCAGCTACCCCTCAATGCATGGACACTAGAACTTCAGGCAAATAACCCTCTAGCCTCCACTGCCTCTGTCAAATTAAAAAAGAAGGAAAGGAAGAAACACTCTTCCTCTAATAGCATTACAAAGGGAGTAGGGAAGGAGGAACACACTTCCAAGAGAAAACGTGAAGAAAAGTGCTTGTATTTCTCTACTATGAATTCTTTTCGATGTAAAAGAGTTAAAGAGCAGGCTCCTAAAACACTGTTTAGGCCTGCACACACACACCCCATGCCCACACTGCAATCCTGCACAAGATTACAATCCAAACTACAGCTGGCAAGAGCTGATAAAGTCGGCCCAGACAGCCAGCTTTTGGCCGGGAGAGGACTGCCTTGGATTCTGAAGGCCTCTGGCTCCACCAGGTCAGCTGTGAGCTAGCTGGCTGCGCAGCCGCTGCCACAGGCACCCCTCGCCAAGGGAATGTTCTGGAGACAGGACGGGGCTCCAACAGCCCAGGTTTAGGGCATGGTCTGTAGAACTCGGTAGTTATATCAATTCTAGGGGAAGTGACAGAGGCCCAACTTCTAACAACAGGCTTACTGTGCAAAGTACTCTGGTGAAGGACACATGGGACCATAGTCAGGATTTTCCCTCCACTGAACTATTTTTTCATTTACAGATGTTCCTCGGTGTTATCCTGAATGCCTAAGGAAAGCAGAAGCCCTTCATCAGAGGCCTGAGAAACGCAGGGCCACTGACAACTTTCACGTCCCTCTATCCTGCAAGGACAGTGCTTCATCTATCCCCAGAGTCTGAGAGCGACCACCTCCCTGAATTAGAGGGTAATATGGAGTTAGATCTCCCCCATGAATCTTCAGGAATCAATTTGTCAGACCAGCAGTAAGCAACGCTGACCAGGTTTGATGAATGTTTACAGAAATGATGAGTGAACAAATCTATGTGTATCACAAAGGTGAGTTTTGTGGGTATTACGTGCCTTCACATCACCAAAGATAAATCTTTACCAAAGTTCTGGGACCTAGAATTTTATTTTTAGACGACTAAATGTTTCACTTTTATTCAATATTGTACAGGAGACTGTAGCCAGGACACCGGGCAAAAAAAATGAAGTAAAAAGTATCCAGATTAGAAAGAAAAAAGTAAAACTACCTCTATGAGCATATGACATGATCCCACTAAAAAAGAACTGGAACTGATAAAGGCAGCAAAGTTTCAAGATACAAGGGTAACATATAAAAATCAACTATATTTCAAAAGTGAAAGGAAAATAATTCCATTTACAGTAGTATCAAAAAGAATAAAATACATAGGAAAAAATTTAACCAAAGAAGAATAAAACTGATACTTTGAACACTATAAACTACTGCTAAGTTTTTGAACACTATTGCTAAGAAATTTTAAAAGAAAAAGACACACAGAAAGACATCTCATGGTAATGGACTGGAAGACTTAATATTATTAAGATGGTAATAGACAATTATAGGCAAGAAGAATAGTCTTTTCAACAACAAAAAAATATATTCACATGCAAAAGAGCTGGCCCCTATCTCCTACCACATACAGAAATGAATTCAAAATGGGTCAAAGACTTAGATGTAAGAGGTAAAACTACAAAACTCTTAGAAGAAAACATGGGGGTAAAATCTTCGTGACTTTATTGTGCAGTGGTTTCTTAGACATGTAACCAACTACACCAAATACATCAGCAATAAAAGAAAAAAGATAAACTGGGCATCTAAACATTTAAAATGTTTGTGTTTATAAGGACTCCACCAAGAAAGTGAAAAGACAACCCACAGAATGGGAGAAAATTTTTGCAAGTCATGTACCTGATAAGCAACTTGTATCTAGAATAAAGAACTATTATACTTCAATAGTAAAGCCAAAGGACCAAATTTTAAAAATGGACCAAAGATGTGAACAGCGATTTCCCTAACATTATTAGCCATCAGGGAAATATAAATTGAAAACACACTGAGATACTATTTCATTTCTGCCAGGATCGTTAAAACCAACAAGTCAGATTAGAAATATTGGTGAGCACATAACAACTGGAATTCTCACCCATTATAAAATGTGGAGCATAAATGCTGTGGACTCTTTGGAAAACAGTCCAGTGATTCTGCAAACAGGTAAACATAGAGTTACATGAGATCCAGCAATTGTATTTCTATGGATATACCCAAGAGAGGACGAAAGCATACACCGAACCTGTACGTTAACCTTCACAGGAGCATTGTTACTAATAGCCCCAAGTAAAAACAACCTAAATTGAGTCAACACTACATTCTGTGATATCATATTACAAACTTATTCATGCAACATCATATGGTGGTTAAAACGAGAGGCCTGATAGCACAGCTCGCTCTGGATGAGTGGCTTAGATTTTTTCAGCCAGTGTCACCCAAGAAGGTCCGAAGAGAAACGGCAGAGATGTCTCACCCTGCATCTGTCTCTCTCCATCTCTCCCCTGTTCTTTAATCCTTGAATCCTCACATAGGAGCATCCATGCAATTTAAGTGATTGGGAAGAAATTGTAAAAGTTTAGGGGTAATTCTAAAGAGTAACTTAAGAATGAGGAGAAATTCAAACATTTTCTGCATACAAAGTTAACTTCAGAAATTCAAATCTCACCTCCATGTCCCCTCTGAGTCACTGCAGCAGGAACGGGCACAGAGCCAGTTATGAAGGTCACTGCTGCCACACCGGACCCTCTACGCCCAGGCTCACCTCTCCCGCCAGGACCATGAGCCCCAGCAGCTCAGAGAACCCGTCTTCTCGCCACAGAACGCCCGTGATCCCAGAGCAGTGCCTGACCCACTGGAAGGAGCGAGGCGGCTATGAGCGAGCTGCTGGGGTCCAGAAACTACCTAGCTGTGTGGCCCACCAGTTGTCACTTTGTACACACAGCCAAAGGCTGTGAATGTGAACTCTCTGGGCTTTCAGATTAAATGGAATCTTCTACCTTTATATCTAATCAAGAAGAAAAGAAGATTAAAAGGTTCTTAGTCTTGAACAAAGGGCTTGTTTTTTTGCCATTAGTGCCAGTGAAGCAAACAATCCAAATTAGATGTCTTGTCTGCATGTGGCTTTCTCTAAAGTGTTGGCTTAAAATCTCTGAATTTCAAGAAGTAGGGAAAGTGACATTTGGGGAGATAGAAAGATTTGTTATAGGGCAAGAGGAAACCCCAATTCTATATTGGGGGAGTTGAAAAATAGGCAAACAACTTGGATGAACTCATTCAATGGTTAGATACTCCAGCCCCACTTCCTCTCACCAGTCAAGTCAGTCACTATTCAACCCCCAGGGACGGGGGTCTCTGAGGAGAGAGCTGAATTCCACTGTTACTATAAGAGCTGGTGCAAGAGATTCTGAATTTCATAGATGATCTGTTTATTTTTAACTGTTAAGTCCTGAAGTTTGCATGCTATAGATGTGCAACTTAAATGTGGAGAGGAAAGCAAATGGAAATAGGTGGTCTAAATAGCAGCATCTGCTCACAGGGTAACATCTGCTAACAGAACAGGGCAGAAAGAAGACTCTGTTCTACATATTAAAGTTAAAAATTTTTTAATAAAAAGGTCTCTGTACATCCATTATGGCTTCCTCAGAGAAAGCCTGACCACACCACTAGAGAAGGATTTGCTCTACAGAGCTAGAGTCCTGAATTTGCTGCTTCTCAAAATATCTCACTAAAATGCCAAAGGTGACTGGCTGGCCAGGCCAGGTCCCCACAGCCATCCCAGCTGACCTTTCCTCCGTGATTCTCTAGTTTCATCTCACCACTTCTCTGCCTTCTTACGTGTGCAGCAGCACACAGTTCCTCAGGGGTCCAGTCTGTCTTTCACGAGTCACTTGCATGCGGCTCTCATTCCAAGCTTGAAACTGCCTAGCCCTGTGCTTGAACCCAGACTAAACAATCTGCTTCCGCTGGCAAGAGGCAGGCTCCATCCCATGGAACCTGACTTTCCCTTCAATGTGGGCCAGCAGGAAACAAACAGGAAGTGACTATGCCAACCACAGAGAAAGAAACACACGCCTGTCTGGAAGGCTGTGGAACAGGATGCTGTTAGGTTCCGAGTCTGGGTTTGATGGCAGTGCTTCGTGAGGAGTGTCTGGACGAGTCCACGCAGGTCCTGCCTTGACCTGGGCTCATCGGCACCATGTAAGTGATGCATGAAGCAGTCCACTTGACAGGCACTTCCTTACTCTGTGCCATGTCACCGGGCTGTTGTGAATCTTTCTTCTGTAAGCCAAGCCTGAATGATCTACAACCGAAGAGCAGAGAGAAGCTAAAAACAAGGAACTTCACGGGGGAGAGGCATCCTTATCAGGCAAGAAGCCCCTGCAGGGTGCTCACATGGTTCCTATGTGTGCAGTTCTTACACCAGAGTGTGACCTGGCTCCCAGTCAGGGACACTGGCCTCTTGCTGTGACTTTCTCCTGGTTCACTCCAGTAGGTCTTTGCTGACCTGATCCTGGACTAGATGATTGAGAGGAGGAAGAGACGAGTCAAGTAAGGTGAGGGGAGGTGGCAGGAATGAGCAGAAGCAGTTCTGGGGTGGACAAGCTTTCACCAGGGACCTCATGGTCTACAAGGACAAAACTTCAAGTGTGGAAGCTTCCACATAATTCTTAGGAAGGACTGTAAAGGGGAATTCTGGTGACACAATGAGCAGTCCAGGGAATTCCCATTCAAAGTGCTGAGATCCTAAGTAACGCCAGGCTAGGACTGTGCAGGACCGTAGGCGGGCACCGGTCCTAACAGCTACCTCTCCTCCCTGGCAGGAGGTAAAATGGTTTGTCTATCAAGCATTTTAAGATTGATGGAGGAAAAAAATCACTCCCAATTCCTTCAAAGGTTCTATTTAGTAGGAGAGACTTTAATGGGCACTAGAAAACATAGCCAGGTATCAGATGACTATACAACTACACACATTTTTGCTTTTGTAATCCATGCAAAGAATTAATAGATTAAACAGAATCTCGTGACACCCATTTCAAGGTGTTATTCTTAGCAGTACTGGAAGCTAACAACTTAAGAATCAGGTGACCGTGTAAGGTAAAGTCCAAACTGGGGCACTGTTCAAAGGGAAGTTACGAATGGTACAGGGATAGCAGGTAGTAAATAGAAAATATGGGGAGGCCTCTGGCCATATAACTTTACGGTGTAAACAAACTGGCATTTAAGATGATAAATTTCATAGGATTTTAGCACCATAAACACACACACACACACACACACACACACAAATATATTGGCAACTGAAAAGCTCTTCCTTTCAGAAGGAATCTGGTTTTGTCTTAAACTAAAGAAAATCACTTAATTTTTAAGGTCTTGAGAAGTGAGCATCCAAATTCAGTGGAATGTTTTCTTTTAGTTGGGCCTTTGTCAAGTATCATGTGAAATCCTGTAACTGAACTTTTGAAAGTCAGACATGCAAACAACTACCGCTGGTGTTCCTAGTCGAGAATGAGATTTAAAGGGCCCGACTAGGAATGAGATTTAAACATACTCAGTTAACAGGAATGATAGAGAAGAAATAATGTAGCAATTTCTTCTGATCTTGGAAAATTACTTATACTTAATTCTCACAGCTGACAGAATACTTTGCTTTTATTTTTCAATATACACTATAAAAGAAATACTATTCGTGGTGACTGGCATTTTGAGGACTCTTAAAACAAAAGTCTACTGTACACAGTGATCCTAAAATCCAGTTCAGTCTATTTCATCGCATGGAATCATTTCTTCCACAGGAGTTAGGTGTTTCTACGGAATAAAGCAACAAGAACTCCATGAATCTTCAACAACGGGACCAGCAGGGGGTACTGTAAGCCAAAAAGGAACAAAGTTGTTCTGCCCAGAATGGGGAGCCAACATTACAAGCTACTACGGACATACCCCACACCTCACACCCACTTTGTTTCCCCCCCTTTGACTAGAGGCTAATGGCATATTCTGGCTTTTCTGCCATTTGCCCATGAATGTCCGCCAGGGAAAGCTCCTTGGTTCCTGCTTTACCATTTCTACTTCAACCTCCCTCAGCTCCACTGCTCTCCTCTCCTGCAGACATCTGCCAGCCCTCCATCTTTTTCCATTTTCAAGAATTGCTAATCGAATCTTCTTTGTACAATTTACCTCCTTCCAGCACAAACACCATTGTTTTAAATCAATTATGTCAGAAATAAAAGCTCCCCCCCAACACACACACACACAAAGCCTGCTCACAGTAATAGGAATAGGAATTAGAATTTAAGGTTGCTTCAGTCTCACTCATGTCTGAAAGGTAATTTAGGTCCAGGACTTTTAAAGAGTCCTTCTGAAGTAAGGCTAAGTGGAGCCTAAGGATGAATGAATGCTGATTTCTCAAGGATCTCTAAATCATCTCTGACCCACAGGTCAAAGCTGTGCTTTAAACCCTTTGTTCCTTGTTCTGTATACCACATCCAAGCATTTCTACTTTGCCATCACTTCCATATTTTTGCACTAAACTATTCTTTGTTAGGCCAGCGCTAAATCCTTTTATCTTTCAATCCCATTGGTTAAATTCTTTTTGCAGTTTTAAAGAGATAATTCACATGCCATAAAATGCACCCTACTAAAGTGTACAGTTCAGTGGGCTCTTTGTCTGTTAAGACATGCAAATATCACAATTAATTTTAGAATATTTCTGTCATCCCACAATACACCTTATACCTATCAGCAGTCACTATTCATTTTAGCACCTTCCCTCCCCCAAACCCTCCACTTTAGCCTTAGAAAAGAAATAATCTCTATAGATTTACCCATTCTGGACATTTCATAAATGGCATCAACAATATGTGATCTTTTGTGACCAGCTTTTTCATGTAACAGTGGTTTTTCAAGCTCACCCTATAGCACATGCCATTCTTTTGTATTGCTAAATACTACTCCACTGTATGGCTATACCACAATTAATTCACCTAATCACTAGTTGCTGTGTTCTGGGGTGCCTATCACATTTTGGCTATTACAGTTAATACTGCTATGTAGGTTTGTGTACAAGTTTTTGTGTGGATATATGTTTTCATTTCTCCAGGTATTGTTATGGGTTGAATTGAGTCCCTCCCCCAAAAACGATACGTTGAAGTCCTATCTTCCAGTGACTCCGAATGCAATGTTATTTGGAAATATGTCAAGGTAAAAAAGAGGTTTAATATTTTTGATGTCCTTATACAAAGGGAAGGTTTGGGGCCCTCCCTGGTGGCACCATGGGTTAAAGCACAGCACTATGAAGCTATCTGTAGCCGCTGTGGCACAAGTTCAATCCCAGCCAGGGAGCTGACCCACCTGGCACGGCAGACCTCTCCTGTCTCATGTGCTGCTCCCTTCAGCAGTGTACTTCGTAGCCTGCCTGTTCTGCTCCCTACTCTGTGTTGGTGAATCCTCTCACACACATCCCTGCACTTCTGGCCTGTACCGCCAGCTCTGTATGTATAAATAAATAAATCTTAAAAAAAAAAAATTTGGACAAGAAACAGAGACACACAGGGAGAACACCCACTGCAGGCAGAAGGATGCAGTGATGCAGTGATAAGCCAGCAGAGGCAAGAAATGATTATAGCTGGGACATGACCCTGTCAACACCTTCCTTAGGACTTCTAGCCCCAGAACTGTGAGAATTATCTCCTGTAACCTCCCTCCTTCCTTCCAAAAGAAAAGAGCTACAAATAAGTATATCATCAAAGCACTACTAGGTATCTAGACTGAGCTATGAGTGGTCCTGTGGAATAATCTAATCCTGAAAATAGGAGAAGAATAAATGGTATTGAACATCAGGAAACTTTTCAAGGGAGAATTTCCTAGTTAAAGGAGGAAGTAAAGAGGGTCATCTTCCAACAATAGACTACTAGGGCCCAATAATGATGAAATCATAGATCATTTAATCAAATATCTGACTCCTCGAAACGAGAGAAAATAGATTCCTTTATAGAATTGAGTAAGACACACACACATGCTCTCTCACTCACAAACTGAGCACCATGTCAAGCCAATAAAGATCTTAATAGCCAATAAAGTCTAGAGATTTTAGATCTCTGTATAGCCAATGGCGGCATCATAAAAATTAAAGGAGAAAACACACGCTAAAAATTTACATTAAGATCTCATTTTGTTTCCACTAACCTATTTCCATTTATTTCACACCCAGTGTCAACCTCTTCATTGTACACAGCCTCTGTAGGCAGTAAAGCAGAACGGAAAGGGAAGGCTGGAGAAATGTATCCTAGTACCCATGAGCTGACTGCTGAGGGTGTGAGGGTAGGCGAGAAAATACCAGACAGAGCAGATACTCAAAAATCACCACCTTTGGGAATTACTTAGTGATGGGGATGGAGTAAGAAATCTGAAGGTGTCTTAGTGCAGTCGCCGGGACCTGAAAATGAGGAGCTTGAGTCCTTCAAAAGAGTTCACTCAGTTCATGTTTCTTAAGAGAAAGGTAACAATACAGCACATTTTAGAAAAAGATCTAGAAAACACCCACACGCAGTAATAACAAAACTGAGGCAAAAGATGATCTCTAATCCTTGTATTTTCTTCCTCCCAATCAGTGACTAAGCCTGATCTGCAAAGAGAGAACTGGAGCAAAAAAATCTGTTCGGTAAACCCAGGCCTGCCAACATAGCAACCACAGAGGAAAGTTTAAAGAACTGAAGATCATTCTTACTTAACATAACATGGATTAACGTAATTAACTCCACTCCAAACGCCATTTCACAGAAATGTCTCCCCTCACCCAGCATCCTTCTATTTTCCTACCAAAGCCATGTAACCCCTAGATCAGTGGTCTCGCTCTGCACAGCCCCAAACAGCAATCTCAGCATCACTGAAAACGTCTTAGAAATGCAGAGGTGGCGGGTGGCAGGGCAGCCCTGCAGATGCAGAAAGGCAAGAGCGGGCATGGCAGCCGCAGGCCCAGCTCCCAGCAGGGGATCCTGGTGCCAACTAGAGTTTGACCTTCACTGCTTTGGACTGGAAGACAGGAATGTCACAGACACAGGCGGGCTTTGGACTTGGAGAACTACCTGAGTCTTAAAAGGCTGAAGTGACAAAGGGGCCCAGGGAACTGATGTCAAGGGCTCACGGGTGGCTTGGAAACCAAGCGCTTAGCCACCTCGAGTACATAGAGACCTTAAAATCGTACCTTCCAGATGCTTCAGGAGAGCCCTGCTGCTATTTCCATGAGCAGATATCAAGATGGTTTTGCCACTTAATACCTCGGGGGCGATCCTGTCGTTCCAGAAGGGAAGGAGTCTCTCCAGAACATCCTTCAGGCTTTCGGACCGTGGCAGCTGGTCAAAGGGCACGTCACACATTTTGTACCGCCGGTCACTGTAGATCTCCTGGTAGTAAGGATGAGACTCGTCGATGGGGGGGGGCGTCACGCCATAGCTGCGCCTCCAGAGCCTCACTTGCTCTTCGCCGTGATTCAAAGCCATTTTCTCCCGGTTGAGGCCAATCAGGGCTCCATAGTGACGCTCGTTCAGGCGCCAGGAGCTTTCCACCGGCACCCACTCCTGCCCCAGTTCCTCGAGGATCAGCCAGGCAGTGTGGATGGACCGATTAAGGACGGACGTGAACACAAGGTCGAATTCAAAGTTGAGGGCTTTGAGTTGCTTCCCACAGTTCCGAGCTTCCTCCATCCCTTCACTGTTCAGTTTCTGATCCACCCAGCTACAAAAACGGTTCTCCTTATTCCAAGCACCCTCTCCATGTCTTAGCATGATCAGTTTGTACTTAGACATCTTGGCGACCAAGTGTCCCTGGGGCTTCCGGGTGGGCTGACGCTCAGTGGCAGCAATACATCTGTAAAGAGAACCAGCAAAAGGCTGAAATCAGAGCGTTCACCCCACTGACTTCCTCAGAGTGCAAAGCAGGGCTTCAGCCGGTTCCTAAAATGGACCGGAAGCTTCCTGGTAACAGTTTTCACATCAGACATCCGGCAACTCACAGCCTATGGCACAGATGGGCCTTTTGTACAAACAATTAATTACAGGGAACCTAGTTGACTTAAATTTTCTGGTGACTGGATAGTAAGTTAATTGTCTCAGGTGAAATAACAGAACACTTCACTCTGATGGCATGCTGCCTTTCCAGCAGCCGGGGCTTCCAGAAGACAGGCGTTAGGAGAGTGAGTGTAGACATCTACAAGAACTGGGAACTTCTACCTCCTAGCAACTGATTCTCAATGGAAGACATCCTTCTCACTTTGTTTTTCCTCTAGTGGAAAAAGGAATACCAGCCTCACCCTACAGACGTCACTAAACATGTTAATTCAAGTGAACCATCATATTGATGTGTCAGGTGGCAACTAGTTCTTCAACGCCACAATTACTGAACATCTAGACAAGAAAATCTAAGGCAGAGCATTCAAACAGCATTAGAAGTGGTTTAAAGTAACATTAACACCCAATGTCCAATGTGTTACTTGCCTAAATAATTTCTTACCTGCCTTAAGAAACACCTTTCGGGGCCCTCCCTGGGTGTACAATGAGTTAGGACGCAGCACTGCAAACTGCGCGCAGCCGCTTCAGTGTGAGTTCGATCCCTGGCCCCAGGGGTGACTCACATGGCGCAGCAGATCTCTCCTGACCCGCCCGCTGCTCCCCTCAGCAGTGTACATCCTCGATCTGCCTGTTCTGCTCCCCACTCTGTCTCTGGTGAGTCCTCTCACCGCCCCCTGCACCTCTGGCCTGCACCCCAGTTCTGTATGCATAAATAATAAATCTTAAAAAAAAAAGAAAGAAAGAAAGAAAGAAAGAAACACCTTCAGCTGGAATAAATCCGGATGCAAAACAAGCTATCAAATGCAAGCAGCTGGGAGGTGCTGCCCACAGACACAGATTACCAGGGGCAGGCCTGGAGGAGGCAGAGCGAGTGGCCTGATAAGGAGGCCCCATCTCCTCCTCCTCACCCTTCTGCTGTCCTACACACACACCAGCCACCTCTCGACAGGAGAAGAATCTAGAAGAGTGGGACAGGCAACCTGGAATCCCTTTCAAACTCCCTAAGTATAAGCTGCTGGCAAAAAAACCTCTGGGCCCTGCCCCTCACCACCCCCAGGAGAACCTGCCTCCCTGGCTGCACCCCTCTGCCAGCACCCCTGGCAGCAGACAATCTCCACTGACAGCTGCCTTTGCAGGCCTGGGGCTCTCCACCTCCACCCCACAGCTTTTCTCACTGGGGAGCAAAGATTATAAGAAGATCGGGCCCTGGTCTTCTGCCACTCTTGGCAAAGTCTATTAACTGGAGATTTTCTGTCCCAGTTAAGCTGTGATTCACCCACCATTATATAACAATCAGTGACAAAGTTAACTGGAATCTAGATCAAGTTTCTTCCTTTTCTTAGTAATTCCTAGAGATTCTGAGAGGGGAAGTGTCTTTAATATTAGGCGTCCTTATTTCAGTTGAAGGCAAACAGCGTGGGGTGGGAGGGAGCAGACTGAGGTGTGTGAGTTGGGAGGGGAGCAGACTGAGGTGTGTGAGTTGCAAGGGCTTGAAAGCCTGCAGCAGGACAGGTGTACGGCTTTCCCTTCTGCTCAAGCTTCAGCCTACGGGTTTAGTTCAGGTGGAGCAGGGAAGCCTTGGGTGACCAGAAGGGCCTGGGTAGGGGGTACTACGCAGAGCTGAGAATTTCAGGCACTGAAGCAGCAGGAGGACGGGAGAAAGGCTTCTGCCAGGGGATTACTAGCAGCCAGAAACAGAATTATCATGAAGTTCGTGAAATTCAAGCTCTGGGTCCCTCCCTTGAACAATCTCCGTCAAGGCAGTGGGAGAGGCCAAGTAATGAATCACGTAGATGAGAGAGAGGGAAGAGGAAAGAGAGAGAGAACTTGTAAAAGTAAGATCTGTTTATATTATTATCTTCAGAGAGCTCCAACCCACCAAGAAGTAGAAGCTTCAGACAACAAAAGCTGGATGCACAGCTCACCACCACTGATTCTTCCGTGGAGGGGGCGGAGAAAGGAGAAGCTACCAAGCTTCTCTACCTCAACCCCAGTTCATCTGGTCAAGCCACGGCTGAAGCTGTCATCCCTTCAGATAAGAAGCGTATGATGGACAGGTGTCGGCAGAAGCACTTCTCCATCTCCACTTGATGACAAGGCAGGTTGAGAGGACAAAAGAAGCAACAATATGATGAACACCCAGGCAGCTGTTCCCAGACATGGCTGTCTCAGCTTACTAGGAGAAAAAAAACGATTTCTCTTTTCTCCCCTCAGAACACACATCCTGCACAGAAGAGAACCACAGGAACTACAAACATGCTTACTTTGTCTCACTGGCACACAGGGGTGAAACAGGAGCAGTACCAAGCTAGCACATCCGTCTCAGGGAAACAGTCACTCCCTCTCTGCTCCTCACTGCTGTCAACCGCCATTTCCTATTTCATTAACTGCTGATTATGTACAAAGGAGCTGTTGAGTTTTAAACTGTTTACTCGTTAAGATTTCAATAGTCTCAGGAGCTGGTATACTAAGTGTTTACCAAAAATGCACAACACTAAAGTGAGTTTCATTCAAAGCTGAAGGCAGGGGCTGCCAACTCATGTGTCCTTAAGACCAGCCAGGAGTGTGACCAAGAGTGGATGCCGGGGTGGTACAGCAGTTATGAGCTGCAGGGGACACACCTTCTCCGACAGATGGAGCTTTAGTACAACCTGGTCTCACTGCACTAAAGGGACGGTCTGAGAAGGTCTCTGGAGAACAAAGAAGGGGGGATGCTGACACCAAAGACCACAGAGACCAGACTTGGAGTCAGACCATAGAGAAACGAGGGGTTTTGTTTTGTTTTCAGAGTAATTATCATTTGCTAAAAATGATCACCTCAACTCCTATACACATGCACACATACATCCACACACACAAAGGAGCATCGAAACAGCTCCTTAGCTCCAGACTATTTCCTTTTGAGAATGAGGAATTCTGGTTCCTTGATGTCCCAATTAAAAAAAAGAAAAACCTGGAAATGTGCATTTTATGTAACACTGGCTATAAATATTGGCAACTAATCTTAATGCATTTTCAAAATGTGAGCTAAACAAAACATGCTGATTTGAGTCTGCTGGTGTCTGGACTCTTCCTTGAGGGGGAATCTCCCCTCGGCCAGAGTGGGGTGACAGGATCAGACCTCAAGCCTCTAGGCCTTGCGACTGTCAGATACTTTTTCCAAGGACAGGCCAGCGAACCCCATCTGTGCCGGCTTCCTTGGCCCTGGCTGGCGCTCACCCAACCCTCTGCCAGCGTCCTACAGAGTGTCAGCTCTGTAATCAGACTCCCACTCAACTTTGGACTCTTCCTGAAATGCTTCCTCTGGCTCTGAGCTTCAAGTGAGCTGAAAATTAACTGCACTCAAAACTTCCTCTCCCTAGATATCTTGTTTAGGGTATGTGTGTGTGTGCCTGTTTAGGGTGTGTTTCTGCCTGTGTGTATGCACACACACAAAACTTCCTCTCCCTAGGTATCTTCTCTGTTTAGGGTGTGTCTCTGTGTGTGTCTGCCTGCCTAGGGTGTGTGTGCCTGTGTGTGTGTTCATGGGCCTCCCATGGGGAGGGCAGGCGATAGGCAGGGTCCTGCTCTCTCAGGGATACTTCCTGACCAAATACCTTCCTCCCCCACTACCTCTGGGGGGAGAAGAGAATCTTCGATTCTGAGAGTCTTGCTATATTTAGCTATAGCTGCAAACTTCCTGAAAACTGAGTACCCTATTTCAAACCCTCAATTACTTCCTGTTGGTCTTAGGATAAAGTTCAAAATCGCTAATGGGTCTTGCAAGGTTTTGATTGCCTCTTATTTCCTTGAACATGCCATGTTTGTTCTTGCCCAGGGCCTCTGCATGGGACACCCTCCCTCTCCCCCACAACCCCCACACACCCTGTCCTGCTTCAGGACGTGCCAGGACCAATCAAAATAAAATTCATGCCATAAATGCAAGTCACCAATTTGATTTTCTAAAAACCATATTTAGAAAAGCAAAATAAGAAAACCGGGTGAAATCCATTTTGATAATGCTCAAAGGTTCAAAAGAGTATTCCAACATATGATCAAAATGAAATTCTTAATGAAGTATAGTTTGCCTTCTGTTCCCCACAGTACATGAAACCAGTGTGCACATTACACCTATGCACACCTAAGCTTGGACAGACCATGCAACGAGGGCTCAACAGTCACATGTGACTGTGGCTGCCATATTGATCAGCATGGCTTAGAGTTCAGCTTAAATGGAATTTCCTCTAGGACTATCACTAGGGGAACTGGTTAAAACAGGTGCTAGGGGCCCTCCCTGGTGGCACAGCGGGTTAAAGCACAGCACTGAGAAGCTAAAGCCACTTCACATGAGTTCGATTCCCGCCTGCCCCGGAGGTGACCACATGGCGCGGCAGACCTCTCCTGACCCGCCCACTGCTCTCCTCAGCAGTGTACTTCGTCCATCTGCCTGTTCTGCTCCCTCCTCTGTCTCTGGTGAAGCCTCTCACCGCCCGTGAGCCTCTGGCCTGTACCCCAGTTCTGTATGCACAAATAAATAAATCTTTAAAAAAAAACAAAAAAAAAAACAGGTGGCTGGGCCCCCTTTCCAGCACTTAAGGATGAAGCCGGGGAGCCTGTGAGGTGGTCTTCCTAACTGGCTCCCAGGTAATGCCAATGTTTCTAATGTGTGGCCCACATGTGGACTTCTGCCCTTCCTCTCAATTGCTGGGAGGTGGCAGACCTGCGGGATACACATGCCTGTGCACTCCTGCTTTTCACCTCTGGGCAGGGCTACGCTGGGTCACTTGTAAGTGCATGTGTGTGTGGCCTGTGACACTGCGCTCAGTGTGTGTGAGGCCTGTGATGGGTTTCAAGGCAGGTCTTTCCCTTGACCCTCTTGGTCATACCTCTAGAGCCTGAAAAAGACTGGACACACACTAGGTTGGCACTTAGTAGGTGTGCTGACCAAATCAAAATCAGTTGGACCAAAACGATTAGACTATGCTCATGAGGCAAAAGCTTAACAGCTTTAGAGGCAACTGCCAAAGAGCTCAACCGGCAGCAGGCCCAAGATGTGAAGAGGCATTAACTCAAGAACCCCAGGGTAGTTATGACAAAGCCAGAGCCAAGGATACCATCCTTTATATGCATGTACCTGTTATGGCTTAGCCTGTTCCTGAATGGCCCGTAATCTCCTTGGAGAAAACAGAGGGTGCGCTGGACTCAAACACATGGCCACAGAGTGGTGAACCGGGACTTCCATGCAGATCTCCCACCTCCCAGGCCTGTGTTCCTTCCACCTCACCGTGAAGACGCGGCACGCTGAGGACCTTGATTCCTTGGCTGCACTTCACAGGAGCATCTCCAGTCACAACTTGTCTTCCAAACCCAGGCAGCCATTTCACAAATCACACACAAACACGGTGTGAGTACAAAGGAGGGCTCGGCTCATGATTGCTCTTGAGAAAAACCTCAAGGCGCAAAGTCAAGTTGGGCAAGAGTTGCCCCAACTTAAAAAGAGGCACCTCACTAGACATACTCCCCACCCTCATGTTAAAAACTACTCTTCTTTTAAAAGTCAAATGTGTTTTGGGTAAGGCTCACTGCCCTGGCGTGGATTCCTAAAGTTCTTCATGTATACCCCAGCAAGGGTGACCTGTGGGTAAGAATTAAGTGCTAATTTTAGCCAATGATTCACTTCATACTGAGAAAGGGCCACACAGTTCACTGTATTATATAATATTTCAGGGGTCCTTCCTTTAAAAGTTGGTTATGGTTAAAAGAAAAGTTTGCTAAACAAACCTTTTTCTCAATAGAACTGTCTCTTCTTTCCTTTTTGCTACTTTCCCCTTCCTTTTGGCCATTACTTTCATACTTGCCTGGCACCTCATTTGTGCTCTGTCCCTTTTATTAAAATAGTCTCTCTGAAGACTGCTAATTAGAAATTTCTTACTAAGTGGAGACCACCTCTTACAATTCAGACTGCTTTGACCCCTCTCTAAAGCTGACTACTTCCCCAGGGGGAAAGGTCCTTTAAGATTTTGGTGCTATACTCACCCTGGCTCTTCTATTGTTACATCGCAGTCTTGGTTTCTCTGTCTTTTCTTGCCCAAGGAACAGTGTTAGATTAGAATAATGAAGACATCATGTGATGTCACAGTGGCTCACACTCAAGGCATTCTGAACAGCTGCTTGGGACGCTCTCACTCCTCAGCCACCAAATAGGGAGACGATACTGAGATCACTCCCATTTTACAGTTGGAGAGACTTGGAGGAGAGGTCAACTTCTCCGAAGGTGACACAGATTGTAACTGGCAGACAATGACCCCAAAGGCCATACTTCTGCCTTGACCCACGCTGCTATCCTGCTACAATGGCACCCAAGGTTCCGTCCAACCCTGGGGAACACTTGTATTACTACTTGAAGCACGTTAAAATGGATGCTTTATCAGTGGACCATCCCATGTGGACATCTGTCCCCCCAGTCTCGTCCATTAATTCATTCTTCAAACAAACATTGCCATGGCACAATGCCAGGCCTATTGGGCACAGTCTCTCACATGGACTATGTCTTCAACGACAAGGTAGGCAGAAAGGTGGGGTGTGTATGTAGACTAAAGCAGAAAATAATTCTACTCTGTAAGAAAGCATTTCATTCATAAGGAAGGCAGGCTGGTTAAGGAGAGGTTCTTTCTTTCTTTTTTAAAGATTTATTTATTTATGCATACAGTACTAAGGTGCAGCCCAGAGGTGCAGGGGTGGTGAAAGGATTCACCAGAGACAGAGTGAGCAGAACAGGCAGATGGATGAATTACACTGCTGAGGGGAGCAGCGGGGAGACAGGAGAGATCTGCCACACCACATGGGTCACCTCTGGGGCGGGGATCAAACTTGCACTGAAGTGGCCATGGCCAGCTTCACAGTGCTCACTTTAACCCACTGCACCACCAGGGAGGACCAGGAGAGATTATTTCTAAGGCTTCCTGGATAAGGCCCTGCTTTAGGTGGTATGGAAAGATGTGTAAGATTTTCATTTAAAGAAAAAGGCAAAGGAATTGTAGTCTAAAGGAACAATGAGTAGAGGGGAGAGGACAGATGCTTTGAAAGGTGACCCATTCAAACTGGCTAGATTACAGGAAGGGGAATCACACACATCCTGGTTTGCCTAGAACAGTCTAGTGTAAATCTGTTTCCCTAATGTAATTATTACAGGGCCCCTTTCACACTTAAGCATCCCATTTGGAAAAGTATGTGATTACCTTAAGTATAGAGTATAAAAAGGAAGTAGAAGGAGACTAGCTTAGAAAGATAAGACTGAATAGTGGCCCTAAAAAGGCTTTGTGACAAAGCAGGTTGGTTCCTCTATAAATATTGGGATGTCATTAAAGGTTTAATCATGTGTATTTTAGGAGGATCAAGCAGCACTTACTAATATAAAGAGAGATGAAAAAAAACAAAAAAACAAAACAAGGATATGAATACTCATGAGGCTTTTGCAATAATTCTGGTAACGTATAATGAAGACCAGGACTAGCATAATGACTGCTGAAATGGAATGAAGAAGATGACAGTGGAAGACACTACAGCGTAACCCAGGTGTGGGCAAATTCTTCTGTTCAGATCAAATAGAAATTTTTTAGGCTTTTTGGGCTATACAATCGTGGTGGTTCTACTTGATTTGACCACTGTAGCTCAAAGTAGTCACAGACAATACATACATGAATAAATGGGGCTTCATCAATAAAACTAACTGTATGGATACTGAAATTCACTGCATATAACTTCCATGCACACAAAATGTCATTTATTATTTATTGCAATCATTTAAAAATGTGAAAACCATTTATAACCTGTGAGTTATATCAAAAAGGTAGAGAGGTGAGAAGGTCTTAGCCTGCCAACCCCTCACTGCATTGGATGCCAGACCCAGGTCTACTAATCATATCAGCAATTTGAACACTGAAACGTCCCATCATGGCATAATCCCAATATTATTAAATCACCTGATTTTATACTTGTCCAGAAACGCAACTACTTTGAGTAATGGAATCTCATTCCTATTTTACTTCTTCACTGAGCACCTTTAAATCAGTCTGTCTTTTGCTTGAGTTATTTAAAAATGGATTCAAGGTAGATCTATGGAGAAAAAATATTCATTTGGTAAGCGCTTTCAGAAGAACAATACATCATTTTGAGATGCTTTACTTCTATTGGGCAACTTCCTAGATTAGAGTGTCTCGTGTAGCACGAGAATGTGTATGTGCTTGGGAACAAGTGCTGTGCAAGAGTCCTGCGGTAAAGAAACAGATGGGTGATGCCAAAAATAAATAAATAAATAACTGAGCAGGTGACATATTTTCAAACCCCTTTCATTCTACATATATATAAACATCCCATCTGAACTGGCTCGAAAGCAAATATATACTTTCAAAAAGTACCGCCATAAAATTGAAGTTACAGTTTAAGACCTGCACCCTTGTAGCAAGGCAAGGATAAAGAAGACAGCAGAGGGCAAAGCATGACATTTACTTCCAGGGTACTTTTAAGCTCCAGGTAGTTTTACAAATGCAGCAACAATCTCATTAACCCCCTCATTAAACTATGTCATTCCATATACCTCTGCTCCTGCCCCATAACGGAGGCATATTCTGTTTCAAAGAAATATTCCTGGCATACTATTTCCTCCTCTCCTCAGGCATTTGAAAGGTGTATGACAACTCATGTCGGTGGGGAGGAAAATTACAAGTTGAAGATCAGCCTAAAAACTTAGTTCACTTTCTGTTTCCAAAACTTGAGTAAGATGTGATCAATGGTATAATGCTGAAGTGATATAAAATGAAGGCTATCAAGTGTTTCCCTGGTCCAAATCCTCATTGCACAGCTTTGATCAACTCAATTCCCATTGCATTAGGAATCTAACATTATAGAAGATAGGCTGGCTATAGTTGAGGACAGAAAAAAGCAGGGTGAAGAACATTTCTGGTAAATTAAAAAGAAATATTTCTTAAAGGAAATGAAATCTCGAGCTCAGTTCCTTACAAGCCTTACCAAAACATGTCTTCCCCATAATCAAGTTTAATATCAAAAGTTCAGACAACACCTGAAAGTATCTAGGGTTTTACCATCCATTACTCTTCCGAAAACTTTACAGTAACATTTGATTGGCATGTTAAAGATACTAGCACTCACAGGAGTTTTCTAGGCACCCTGTCGTGCTCCCCAACTTTACATCTACTAGCAGGTCCAGTGCATCACTGGTCACCAGAGTAACAAGACCACAGCAGGTGGACTCAACTCACAGGGAAGAGGTGTCAGTGGTCGGGGAACGTGCGTTTGCCTGTGGCGTGTCGCATGTTTCAACCTTAATATGGTATCACCAACACCCACATGTGCACAATGCCCACGCATGACACCTCCTTCCTCTCTCTGGTTACTTATTTCCCAGGGTAACAGCTTTTGTCAGTGCCAACTGTATTCACCAAATCTCAGAAGTCTGAAATCAAGAAAGGTAGCTCTACTGTTTATTGACAGCATGATCTTAATCAAGTTTTTTAAATTCTCAGGATCTTAGATGCCTTAACCATAAAGATGAAGATAATGAAACTAATGTTTTGAGGGGCAACTAGAAGACTAAATGAGGCTACAGTAAAGCACTACCAAACATGGGGGGGGGGGCATTCTGGATCAAATAGATCAGATCTGACTAGCACATTAAGACTGGCATAGACCTCCAGGCCCCTGGAAGTGACTCTACACTGCTGATGGTATGAGCAGAAACTAAAGCAGGGGATAAGTAGAATGAGGGTGGGGATAAAAAGAAAAGGTTACATTGGGTAATGGAATGGAAGGAGGAATGTGATCGTGGTGGGGAAAGGGGACACAGCATGATAGTGTGACATATCCTAGAAGCATATCAAATACTAAACCACATTCTATAATCCAAATGTTTTAATGAAATAGTTAACCTTTAATCAACATTTTATAAAGTATGTTTTTTCCATATCTGTAGCTAAGCTCAGGGAAAGAGTTCTGCTATGCAATAATAGGTTTAGTCCTGTAGCCCAAGCAAACATCCCCTCAGCAGATTTCAATCCAAAGATGTACAAGAGACCTGACAGCTCAAATATCTGGGTGTCCTCTGCTCACCAGGCACCAAACACACCCAGAGGAAGGGCTGGGTGATTTCAGATGTGCCAGCGATGACTTAAAATGAAATGTGCACTTAGTCTCAATCAACAGTGAAAGAGGAAGAGAGACTGAAAAATCTACCCAAATACCTACAGTGGCTGCCTCTGAGGGGATGAATATTTTTTACCACATACTATCTCTATGCAATGGTCACTCCATACAATGATGAAATTTTCTACAGTGGTCCATCTGGGTTCACATGGTTCAAATAAGGACATAAATGAAAAGGTACCACACACTGGTATGGAACTCACTGAAAGAAAACTGCTTATGTACTTGTGCAAAATGTCTAATCTTTAATTTAGAACAGGCCTTAAAAAAAACAGATTTGTTTATTTATACATACAAGAACTAGAGTACAGGCCAGAAGTGTAGGAGTGAGAGGATTCAACAGAGACAGAGTGGGGAGCAGAACAGGTGGATCTACTGAAATACACTGCTGAGGGGAGCAGTGGGTGGGCTAGGAGAGGTCTGCCCCCTGCCCCATGTGGTCAGCTCCCTGGCTCAGGATGGAACTCCTGCTTCAGTGGCTGTAGAAAGCCTCACAGTGCTGAGCTTTAACCCGCTGTGGCACCAGGGAGGCCAAATTTAAAACAGACTTTTTTAAGTAGGCATGGACCTGAGAAGTTATCTAATGCAATAACCATTTTTTAAAGATGCAAAACTTAAAGAATCAGAAAGTGGAAGTGATTTGTTTGAGCGTGCACAAATAGCAACAGCTTCAAGACTGAAACTTAGGCTGCTTCATTTACAACCCAGAGCATGCTTGAACCACACTTCCCTTAAGACCACCCACCATTTGAGTGGTATCCACGGTGTGTGTAAGGTGCAACATAGACCAAGATGTAGCTAAAACCTGATCTCTGTCTTAGAAGGAAAGACAAATTGACAAGGATTCTGCATTCACCTCAGCCAACCTTAGCAGCTATTGATAAAGACAGTGTTAGACCGCTGCAGGAGTGTGCGTTCAGTTAACATTCTGCTACCACTCACAAGCCATAATTTGGAAGGAAAGAGGTAGGAGAACGGAGTTATACTAATTAGCTACCAACCAATTTCCTTCCCTTAGCGGGGAACTTATTTTATTTCCATTTATTTATTTCCATTTATTGCATTTCTCGGGGATGCAGTCCCCGACTCCTTGAACAGAGAACAGCTCTTTTTCATTTTTCCTGGTTCCAAGAACCTGTGATTTAGTTCCAGATTTGAGTACAGCATGAAGCTTCTGCAGATACTCACCTCCTTAGATGGCATTAAGAATTTTCCCTGTCGACTCAGACTTCCAGGGCCAGGTCTCTCGTCGCCCCACATACAGGGCATGCCCCTGAAAACCAGCCCAGCTTCCCCCCAGGACCCCAACCATGGAGGGGGTTCTGCCTCACACTGTGCCTCACAGGTCAGGAAAGATGAGCTATTCGCTCGCTCCTTCCTACCAATTCCTGCCGTCAAGACACCCCTACCAAGGCTGGGTGCCCGCCCGGCTGACAGGTCTGAGGCTCGTTCAGAGAAAGGGACAGCTGAGAGGGACCTGGGGGGTAAGTGAGGGTCGGGGCTGACGAACGGACATTCTCACCAAGACTGAACCCCCCGAGCGACGGCACTGGCCTTCCCGCGCTCCAGAATAACACTCCGTCATTTTAAAACGGAACGTTCCAACAGCAACAGTCTAAAACAAAACCACTCACCTGCCAAGAGGCCACTAGTAGCCGCCGCTCCTCGGGGCAGCCCGGCAGCCAGCGCCTCCTAGGTCTCATCACTGCCGCCGGCATCGTCGCTCTTTTCTAGCCCCGCAGCCAGCAAAGGGCAGGTCTTAGGGCCCTGTCTATTGGAGGATTCCACTGTCACTCAATCATGGCCCTGCCCACCTCCCAGGAACAGGTTGAGCACTTTTCCGCTTCTTTAAGCCCCGGGGTAGAAAGCTAGGTTCTGATTGGTTCGCTGCGGAGACAGGCACATTCCGGGACCTTTAAGGAGCTGACTTTGACGCTCGTGGGCGGGCTTGCGCCTGGGGAAGTAGAAAAACAAAGCCGCGAGCGTCGCCCCAGCAATAGAAAAACCTCAAACCTGCTAGGTTGGGCGCTTGAGGTGCTGGAGGCTTTTGGGGTCGTAAAGGGAACACTTACAAAGGTAGAGAAGTGTAGGCGGGATCTTGGCAGTGGTGAGGTGCTGGTTCTTTTACGGATGGGAAGCTTCAGCCTGGAGTCAAGGCAGCCAGTCCTTGCGGAGGAGAACTGTTTTGCTTGTGGCTTTAAGATTTAAATCGTAATTACAGCAAAAATCCTTTAAAGTGCCCGATTTGTGGGCAGTAAATCATCCCCGTTTTCTCTTAGTACTTTTATGGGGATCCCCTTTAGGCGATTCCCTGACACTGTTTTGGTTGGGAAAGAAAAGTAATAAATGCAGGCACTAAACGCTTAGAGGACAGATGAAGGGAGTATGGAGTGGAATGAGGAGAATTATAATTTGGAGGCCACAATTACTGAACAAGGGAAACCTATGAAAATATCTGAGGGCTGGCACGAGGCCCTATGAGCTATAATAAGCAGGCTTGAGCTACCACACAAGGCTTTGAAGACTGCGTGTCAGAACTTTGGGGTGGGTGAGAAAGATAAGAAAGTGGTGTGTTCGCCTGACCACATGGGAAGTCCCCTTTCTTGACTTCTAGCCGCTGGTCTAGCTAGGGTTTAGTGATCTGCTCTGAGTTTTCTCCACATAGCAAGTCTTGTAGATTTGTGAGCAGCAAGCAGGTCTTCCGAATAACCATATCTGAAAAGGCATCTTCCCACATTTTTACCTCTGTGACATACTCTATTAAATTCATTATTGCCTCGTTGTTTAGGAGTTAGTTCTATATCTCATTTAGCCTTGTAAAGATAACAATTCCTCCTGGGATCTCAAAGAGCAGACTTGCTGGCACAGTAACCAGTCCAATGCCTGACAAGTCCTGCGTGGTGATGCTTGGAAATTAGCTTACACAAAATTAACAGATACAAGTCAGAGCAGCTTCCAGTCTTAACTCCCAGGAATGCTGCTTCCAAATGCTATGCTTTTCCCCACTTGCTCTCATCAAAGCTTCCTATTTAGAGTGCCCACTCTGTAGGTTAAAGACAGCCATGCACAAGTGTCACAGTCATATAGCATTTGACATTTAGAAACTGATTCTGGAACTAAGAGCACCTGCTCATTGGATTCCATTTACCTGTCATAGGTATGCATGGAATGCTAATTTGTCACATGGAACATTGACAATATCAAATATCACCTGACACTTAGAGTCTCAATGTCTAGGTGAGAGAACTGCTATTTAGGGGATTACTTTAGAATGACTAAGCTTGTTGGGGGCAGAACAGAGACAAGTCTTCCAAGATTGCTACTTCATGGTTCTGGGGAAATGCTTCCTGTTCTCCCTTCTCCCTGCCCTCTCAAAAAAAAAAAAAAAAAAAAAATCAAGATGACTAATTTTAAGATTAACTTTCATTGCAATCAATCATGATGGATTTCATTCTTATAGAGTAAGTGGTACTCAGGAGCTCAGCTCACTGCCCCCAAACAATGGTTAATGTAATCCCACTTTCATCCAAAAAGAAATAAAAATGCAGCAAATTATTATAGCCATGTTGTGTTTCTGTCTGTTTTTTGTATACACTGAAAAGGTGGTATTAATGCATGTGGTACTTTCAAAGCAGATTGCCTTATTCAAAACATGAATAAAAGTCTATTTTATATGAGCATCCAAACTGGTGTACCTATAATTTCACAGCTACTTATAAAGAGCCCCAGCCTTTTGCAGGGAGGGCGCAGCAGTCCACCTCATAGCAGGACATCACACAGTGACCTAGGCTTTTCTGCTCTGGCAGAGTCACCTGCTCCCTTCCTCCAGAAAACTCTAGAATTTGTCGGTGTTACATTCCATGCTCAGGCCTGTCTTCTCAACAATGTCAGGATATAGCATGGTTGGGTTGGTTGCTGCTAATCTCTAGTCTCCACCTCATCCTATCTTCTTCGAAGCTAGTGAAAACCAATCACCCATAATCAAGAGCACGGGCCCATGTTTAGCACCCACCATCGACCTACCAAGGACAATAAAGGCAAACATACACAGTGTCAGAGTCTCACACACAGCCTCTGACATTGAGGTACTGAGTACTGAATACCGGCCCCTTTTAGCAAAAGCCAATCTGGAAATGTTCATGTGCACGCTCAGAATGGACCTTAAAGCCATCTGTGCCTTTATTTCACAAGTCAAATCTTAGAATCCTGTTTCACGGAACATTCTGAAAAAATAATGGAGGCAAGTATAAAATAGCTCCATCATCTCTCAAGGCCTTAAGAGTCGCACTGGGGATGGAGGTGTGTTGTTTAACCCCCCAGCCTGTGACTTCACCTGTAGTACAGGAATAATACCTACGGGTATTAAAATGAAAATTCAGTGAGATGATGGGGTGTGTACCTGGAACATGGAAAGCATTCACACGGTGGATGCTGTTCTGTGCAGTGACAGTAGTGATAGATGTCAAGTGTTTTAGCTACTTACAAGCACTCGTAAATCTGGCCCTGTGCATTCATCCCCTTTCCTGCTCTCTACTCAAGAAGAGACCTGGGCTTAGGCAGAGGATGCAGGACAGGAATTTCTCCAGTTATCTTGTTGCTACCCAGGAAGGCGAATCTCAGAAGCCAGCACTGAGCAGGATACAGGTGCCCTGTCGCCACTTCTGCTGGGCTGGGAATCTCTGGTTAGGGGAAGCTTGAGCCAAGTGAAATTTCTCTGCTCACTCCCAGTATTGAGTATTGTGAGGTAGGAACAGACCAGACTGATTTTGTTTCCACTCTGAATTCATGGTGAAAAATAAATAACCCTTTGGAATATGAGTGTGTGTGTGTGTTGCGGGGGGGTGGTGGGTCAGGGAGCTGTAAGGAGGAAACTTGAAAAAAAAAAAAAAACAAATGAGGTGCTTACACCTTTTACAAATTCTTTAGACATGGCTCAGGAGAAGAATGCATTGCTTTAAGTGCTTGCTTTTCTGTAATGATAAACAAAAAGGATAATTTCCATCCTGTGGAGTTGCATTTGAAAAGCTGTATATTTATTTCAACTATAGTAAAAAATACTAATGTTAAAATAGTATGTTTTGTCTATTTTATTAATATTGTAGCTATTATATTTTAATAAGGTTTAGACAATACATAATTTAAAACACCCATTGTCTTACCACTCAGAATTTATAATGAGCCATTTTTATTTCTTGCTATTTTTTCCCTTTGAATCAATTATTAAAACAATTCTGGAACCACTGTGGAGGCACTGTGCTGTGGCAATCTATTCACTTAATATATTAAGTAAATATCACAAATAGTAAGTATCACAAAAAACTCCCCATGTCATTTACTGCATCTTACCACTGTATGTCCCTCAATACCCAACGCCATCATGTAAATGTGGCTTCAGGGATGTGGCTCACGAATCCCCCAACCTCCTACTCTTGGGCATGGATGCAGTTGCAGTTCCTTAGGGGGCAGGATGTCTTGGGGGTGTCTGCTGAACCCATGATCCTCCTGTGGGCTCTGGCACCCCTATGTATAGGCTGGTAAGAGGCTGGAAAGTGCCCAGAATTCTTCCCTCTGGGCTGGCCTGTATATTGCCCAGCTAGTGAAGGGGAGCCTGAAAGTTCTGGAGGGTCGACCTTTGTCTCTGCCCATCCAGGTTTCCTGTTCTTGAACTAAAGAAAAAGTCTTCAAGTAAGAGAAAGCCGGGAGAGGACTTGGAAATCAGAGTTCTGTGAATGAAGCCTCTTGCACGGCATGGGCCTCTATTTTAGACTCGGAAAATAAGGCTTCAAGAGAACATTTGTCCAACCCTGCAAGCTTGCATGGATTGTTCGAGAACCTGAGTCAGAATTTAACCTCTTCCTACTGTGTTTCCTGTGATGGCTTAAAACTGATGGATATTGCTTCATTCTTTCCAAGGGCAGTCTGTTGTCGACCTTCTAGGATAGACTTGTTTTCTGCCCTCTAAAAAAGGGACTGACTGTCCAAGAACTTTTGGTGCCTCTGGGTCCACTGACTGGACTAGCTCTTTGCCAAAAAGATATATCCTCATTCTTTGAAGAATCAGATGACTGCGTTTTGTTCCCACATACTTGCTTGTTTGCTTACAGAAGTGACCTCACTCTAGACATTGAAAGGCCAGGCTCTTAAAAGGAAGTCCTTATAAAGCCTACATCAATTACAGTACATTATGCTTCATGCCCTAGCTTTGGGGATTTATGAAATATGCCTGTATATGCAGCGACGAGCCTATTTTTCGGGTTTGGCTCATGAACTGGTTCTAAAGGAAGTTCTAAAAGAGACTTTCCAGAATTGGTCAGAGCGATGAAGCATTGTTGAAAGGATGAGTAACCACCCAACAACACATTTAAAAGGCAGTAACACTTATATGCAGGTATCATTTATAGAATGATTTTGTCAAAGCCTTTTGACAGAATATAATGAGAATTTCAATCAATGATACATTATTTAAAAGATTTTTTTTCACCACACACACACGCACACACACACACATACACTCTACCAATGCTCTTGCCCAGACTACTAACACCACTTGCCTGCATTTTCTTAGCTTTCTCCTAACAAATCTTCCCAAATCCACTTTTGTTCTGCTAGGGAACCAAGGTGATATTGGTAGAATAGATTTGTGATAACATGACACCATCACGAATACCTCTTCTCCTCCCAGCCTAAAATCCTTTAGTGGCGTCTGATTGCTGCTAATAACAGTAGGAAGTTATTTTCCCTGTGGGTACTGGGCCCTTTGCACATGCATTTCCTACCTGGAATGCTCTCTCCTTTCCTTGCCTCCAGGTCTTCATAACTCTCTAGTGGGTATAGTTAGGGGACCTAACTCAACTTTAATGTTAGTCAAATGATTATTTCAACAGGAAACTTTGATCCTTCTGCATGGCTTATATCTCTTATGTCCACAAATGTCCTTACATTGTATATTGTAACTGCACTAGTCTGCAAAGCCCCCCATACCTGGGAATGTTACTTTTTGGTCTTCTACTTGTCTGACACTAAGTATTCATTTGATGTATATTAATAAATGAATACATCAAAATGAGAAGTAGATTAAAATTCTTCTAATTTTTCCCCTTAAGTGTACTTATTATATATACACTCCCAAAAATAAACACACACATGTCTTCTTAAACACTTTCCAGGTATTTGGGCCCCAGGAATTTGTTAAAATAAAATATAGTCTATACCTAAACCAAAAATACTATTAGGTAGCATGTGGAGACTCAGAATGCTAACTCTGAAGGGAACAAGAAAATTACACGATTAACTCCCTTATTTTATAGACGAGAAAGTTGAGGCCAAAAGTGGGCAAGAGAATTGCTCCAGATCACAAAAGTAGTTAAAGCACAAAACAAGAATTTATATTTCCTAGCACCGGGGCCTAATCTTGAATGAGGGGCTGATAATTACCCAGTCAAGGAGAAATACGTTTTGGAGAGTCAGCAGGAGTACAGCAGAACTGTGTGTGGGCTCTGGAGTCCAGCTGGCCTGGGTCTCAGAGCTGCTCAATTCCACACTGGCCATGTGATCTTGACCATGTATTTCATCTACTCACCTTAGTTCTCCTGTTGTATAAAAGGCACAGTCATGATACCTACTTCATGAAGTTAGAGCATTTAAATAAATCAACCTGTGGAAAGAGCTCAATACATTTTGACTGAAAAATGTTTGAGCAATGGATTCAGGAACCAATATAATTTCTTAATGATAGCATATTAATGTGTTGATTTTCTCTTGTTTACTTCTAGAAAGAAAACGGCTAGAGTAAGCAACGGGAGGGCCTCCTAGGGCAGGGGAAGGCTGGTCCTGGCTGATAAGGGTGCAGGAACCACACTACGTAGGGAAAGACGCGTGATTACTGAGTCAAAACGAGTCTCAGGCCACAGATGTGAGAGAACTGAGATAACATGAGGCCTAAGTTATTATTATTATTATTAAATACAGAGAGGGGGAAAAAGCAATCTAAAACAGTATTAAAAAATCACAACGGCAGACAAAAGGTAATCGATTTCAAGATGAAATTATCTTAAGCTTCTTAACTGAGCCCTGACACAGAAAATACCTTTTCCTTGTGTGAAAGGCATTTTGGCATCTTCCTGAGTTCCCAGAACTTTTTAACAGAACATTTTCTGGTGGCTTGAGGGCTGATATTTCTACAGATCCTTTTAGGTGCTATCTGGTGTCCAGAGAGAAGCTACTTTATTCCTAGATCCACACAAGTGAGACAAATACTCTACATCCCCCACTTGAATCCTCATTGAATCTTTATCAAGCAAAGAGAAACTAGATTGGATGATTTCACTCACTAATAAGTTTTCAAGTCAAAAATAATGAGGATAAATAATCTGTTACCAATTTGTAGCCATCAGTCAATACCAACAGCTCAATGTTGGTCTTTTTATGCAGTTGAGTATGCTCATCAGTCTTTCCATCATCTTTCTGAGAGGGGATAGCAGGGGACAGTAGATCACCTGTTGCAACCACAGGGTATAAAAGCTAACAAGGAAGCAATGTCCCTCTCAGAGGTGGTGATCTACAGACTAGTGATGATCTAGAAAATGAATAATGGCCAAGACAGATGGTTCCAGAAGAGACGATGCACTGAAACTCAGGCTGCTGTGACCCATGACAGCTAAAGCAGAGAACTTCGGTGGGTACCAGAGACCCTCAGTTCTTCACTCTGACCCCAGGTACATAGAGGTCACACATCTACCTTTTGCTGGAACTTCTATTGAGAATTATTTTTTGGACAAATGGGAACCTTTCTTCTCAGCTCCAGGTCCACCTATGTTAGGTAGAATATTAACAATAGACCAGCTTTCGACAAAATGCTATTCAAAATGTTTCATTTTTTATCTCCCCAAATGGTAAATTTCATAAATACCCCCCAATTACACATTCCTCTTTGCCTGAACTCATGTATTTCCTTGTAATTTGTTGCTTTTCTATCTTCTCTAAAAATGAGGGAGAAAGAAGAGCAAAAGAAGGGAAAGGAAGAATAACAAAAACCAGTATAATGTTTGGAAATTCATAGGACCTGGTACCCACCAGCAAATGAAATCCAGAAGGAACCACTTACTTGTTGTGTGTCTTCTAATGTTTAGGAACTTGTTGGGCGTGTGGAAGGAAGTGAGTTAACAATACTCTGAGTGTCTACATAAACTCTGCCTGAAGTAAGAGATGGAAAGATAATTGAAACATGGTTCTGGTCCTTCAAGGAACTTGACCCAGGAGAGACCAACTCATGACTAGTAATTACAGGCCAACAAATACAAGTGCAAATGCAATGATGACTCCCAGGGTGTTTTGGTGGAAGAGGGGTACTTAAGTGTATGGGAGGAGGAGCTGGAGGTAAGTTGGCAGCAGTATGAGAAGTTTAAATACATAATAGAAGCAGTCAAGTCTGAACAATGTTAAACAATGTGCACAATTCCAGTTAAAATCCACAGTTGTATTAAGCACACTAAAACTCATCAATGTGTATGTTAAAAAGAGTAACTTTATAGTATGTGAATGATACCTAAAAAAAACCCAATTTTTTTTTTTTAAGAATATTCACTTCAGAAGCATTCACATGTGGATAGACTCGTGCCTCTTGCAATTTGCACTGTGCAATGCTGGTCTAGGTGGTTAACCTCTTTGATCTTCAGGGGCTTCATGGAGCATAGAAATGATACCCAGCCTGGGGCTGTTGGAAAGATTAACAACATAGTGCGTGAGAAGTGCCTGCTACATAATCCTGCTCAGTGTGTGATGATTTCTTTCCTCTTCCCGGATGCTGAAGTGTTTAATTGTTCCTGCATTCCACCAGCCACCTCTATTTTGCTATTTCTTCCAGCTGATTTGGGAGCAGCCACAGTTTCTTCTGACTTCCATTTGCTAGGACTTGACCCTGACGGTCTTGCTATTTTCCCATTTCTCTCCTCTCCTTGTTAAGCACCTTCCCCTGGTCCCTGTATTTCCCATTGATATTTCTCTGGGCTTTTGCTCATGCTGTTTTTTCCAATGACAATATGCTTTTCCCTCCTTTCCCATCTTACTAACCCTCCTGATTACTGTAAATTTACTGTTCTTTACTTTGGAATCAATAAATATCTTGGGGTGATAATTTTAAACAATGCAAACTTTCTCAGTAAAATCACTAATTTATCATTTTTGATGTTGCTTATCTACAAGTTGTATTGCAGTACTAAAGGTGATTTTATACTGGTCTCTTTCCTTTTACATTTATTATTTCAAATTCTAGCATAAAGAGGAACTGTTCCATCTCCTCCTGGCCCAACTCATATATAAAGAGGAACACAGATATTCTGTTCACACCATTCAAGAAGTTTCATTTGCTCTGACAAAGCTCATGGGAGATTTCAGAAGTTCAGGTGGGGTGGGAATTTGAGGGTATATTTCACTTAGGAAGGGCAATGTCCATGTGCTCTCTGGTGGTCGGAAGAGAAAGCACATGAGAGACTGGCAAAGGGGACTTGGTTTCAGAGAATACTGGAAGGAAAGTTCTATTCCGTCTTACTGTGGGACAGGCACTCTGCTGACTTCCAGCTCATGCTCTCATTTACTGCTCATGGCAATTTGAGAGCGATGTCACTTTTCAGAGGAACACAGAGAGCCTCAGAGAAATGAAGCAGATGGCCCCAGATTACCAGGGAAATGACAGATTTCCTTCTCAGAGCTGTCTGCAGCTCTCCCCACACTTGGCGTCTATAACTCAAATGTCTGTTGATGGGCTAAGAGCCCCTTGGAGATCTTAACATCTTACAGCTATAATTTTGGAGCCCATACGACTGCTCCTCACCAGCCAACTTCACAGACAAATCGTGAACGTTATTACATTTTGAATTCCAGCTTTACTTGAAACATAACCAGGGGGACTTCAAGGGAAATACCTGAATTATTTGTGCTTAAAAAATTCTCCCGGGGCCCTCCCTGGTGGTGCAGCGGGTTAAAGCACTGCACTAAGAAGCTTAAGCCACTTCCGCATGAGTTCGATCCCGCCTGCCCCGGAGGAGATCCACATGGCGTGGCAGACCTCTCCTGACCCGCCCACTGCTCCCCTCAGCAGTGTACTTCGTCGATCTGCCTGTTCTGCTCCCCACTCTGTCTCTGGTGAATCCTCTCACCCTCCGCATCTCTGGCCTGTACCCCAGTTCTGTATGAATAAATAAATAAATCTTTAAAAAAAAAATTCTCCCTATTTTGTTGAAGGACCCCAAAGGCAAATATACCAGAAAGGTCACCAAACAGATCTAATTTATGAAATCAGCCCTTATAGTTTAATTGCCTTGGTCTAACCAATACCTGTTTTGACTGGCCCTACTTTAGCTGATTCTTTATACTCTGACCTCAGTAACTCTGGCTCCTGATTATTTGCTTCTACCTTTACCTACTTATAAATTAATTCTTTTCTATTAATAAAACCCATGAATAGATCACTTTATAGCTATTTAACAATCTTTTAAATACCTGAAATAAAACCTCACTGGACACAGTGTATTTTTTAGATCTGCTAATATAATCAGTTACTTGTGATTTTTTTTTTCACTTATATTGTTTGAGCAACCAGCTGCAGTTTTGAATGTTTCATGGCAAGATTTTGACCCCAGGTTATTTTGGCATGTTAAAGTAAATTGGGAAAATTTCTTCCTTTCTGATGCTTGGGAATAATGTTAACATCATAGATTTTTTTCCTCCTGCATACTGAATTTTGATAGTGTCCCCTCTTGGTGGTAAACCACTTTAGTTTGGGAACTTTGGGTGAAGAGGAGGAGGTAGACATTTTACTCTCTCGGTGCCAACTGGTGTGTCCTGGTTTATTTGTGTTTTCTCTCTCTGCTTGGGTGAGTTTTGGCAAATTTTGCTTCTGATAAAATATTCCAGCCTATGGCACCAAAATCTTAAGTAGTCTCTTATAATTCTCAAATATACTTATAACGCTTCTGTTAGTCAAGTTGCTATCATTCCTCCTTTCCAATAACCCCCTGATTAGTTTGCCCATATCCCTTTTAACCACCTCTGCCTTTGTGTATTTGTGCCATCTTTGATCACTCTCTGATACCTCCATCAATGTTCCTCAGAGACATGTCAACCATAGCTGGCAAGTCCCACTCACCAGAGAAGGCTATTTAAGTAGTAAATAGTGAGGTCCCTTTGTAGCTGATCTCTCCCAGCCCCTGTGGCACAGGGTCTTATTGCACTCCTGGCATCCAAGTTGTCCTTCTATTATTTGCATCTCTGATTCTCCTGCCTGTATAGACAGATGTCTGTCTTTCACTGCTCCCAAGCTGCATTTTCCAATTCCGCTGCCTCCCACCCTGCCTCCAAAGCTCACCTCTGTGACTTGACTTGTGACCCCAGATACCTAGCATTATAGAAAATACCACTAGACCCATAGCCACCTGGGGGGGGGGGTCCATAGCAGTGGGGGCCCATTGCTACAGGCAACCCCTTAACCATATCTCAGCCTTCTACACTGACGAAACTCTGTTCTAGTTCTACTCAGCTTCACCCTTACAGAAAGTAGAAAAGCAGTGTGCACTGAGACTTCACCTTTAAAAATTCTTCCCCAAATCAGATAAGCAAGCCATCTTTTAAAACTTTAGAACCATCTGAAGCCATCTCACACATGTACAACTCTTTCTCTCCCTTTTATCCTCTTTCATCACATGGCTGCTATTTATTTCTCCATTCTGATGCACAAACCAGCTGTTTCCTAGGCTCTAATTACAACTGTTTCTTACTTACTCCTGGCCACTATTCATACTTAATCACTGAGGTTAGCAGTTGAACTGTTACAACAAAAATTCTTTTTAAAAATTGTCCTTGTATGGGTAATTACTTAAAAAAAATACATAATAGAGGATTTATATTCATAGAAAAAATCCTTCTTTCAGTAAACAAGATCATGCATGAAGTCATCAATTCTGTAAAAATAGAAGGAAAAGTTTCAAAGAGAGAATTTTTTCCCTCTTTTTGGTTTGCAGTGCCACATATTTGAACAATTCGTATTGACTCAATTCAGTGGTGTAGTGTGGTGTAACATACAAGGATGGCCTGGAGTCAGGAGACTTTGGATCAGCTCCACAATCTATTCTACCAGCTGTATGACCTCGGGATAAATCACTCAAGACTGCAATCCAACTTCTTTGTCTGTAAATTTGAGATGTTAAACTCCATGACCTTAAAGATCTTTTTAACAGGCTCTCCCTGGTGGCACAGCCGGTTAAAGCAGGCACTAAGAATTGAAAGCCACTTCCTCGGGAGTTCGATCCCTGCCTGCCCTAGAGGTGATCACTTGGTGAGGCAGACCTCTCCTGACCCGCCCGCTGCTCCCCTCAGCAGTGTACTTCGTCGATCTCCCTGTTCTGCTCCCCACTCTGTGTCTGGTGAATCCTCTCACTGCCCCTATACATCTAGCCTGTACCCCAGTTCTGTATGCATAAATAAGTAAATCTTTTTTTAAAAAAATCTTTTTAACATACCAGTACTCTATCCCACAAAGTACATGAATGCTTATTTTATATTGTAGCTCTGGGCAGTACAAAAGAAATATTATCCTTACTCTCATTAATGTATTGGCTCATGAAAATATGACTGATTTTAAATAGACAGATATGAAAACATTTTTTCTTTTTTCATTATTTGCAATGAATTTGGTTCATTATTTTAGCCCCATTTATAACTAAATTATCTCCATCTAGTCTGCCACTCTGCCTGGTATGGTCATTGCCGGAGAAAGTCAATCCCATTATTCAACACATTTACATAGCCTATTATTTACTTCTCATTTCCTCTTTGTTTCTTCTAAACTTATATCCTTCAACTGATAGATATTAAAATATTTCTTATGTTTTCCATGGTCATTATTATGATGGACTAAATAGAATGACTGTCCCACTCAATATGACTAGAACCTGGATAAATTTCAAATACAATCTTAATACAGTTGACATATAAGATATAAGGATTTTCCGTATATATTGAAAAATTGAGAAGGAA
>NW_004567106.1:63389055-63398940 GCF_000260355.1 Condylura cristata | reverse complement strand
ACAGAGACAAGGAGCTGATGTTGGGGCTAGTCACGAAGAGGATGCCATGAGTAAGTCTAATGCAACTTGAGAACTTTCCAGAAGGAGACAAATGGGGGAGGGAGAGGCAATAGGTGAGGGCATCGATGCTAAAAATTCCCAAAACCAATGAAAGGACTTGACTCCACAGAGACAGGAGACAACAGTCTAAGACAGAATAGATAAATAAAAGAAGCCACCTCCAGCTATGGTTTCGTAAAACCACAGAATATACAAAATGCAAACATCTTCAAAGCAGAGAAAAAGGTAGATAATTTACAAAGGAGGACGATTATCAAGTTTGCCAAGAAAAATAGCAACAATGGAAGCCAGAACACAATGAAACACAGCTTCCAAGTTCTGAAGAGAAAATAATTGTCGATCTAGATTTCTGAATTCAGTAAATCTGTATTTCAAGGTTGAGAGCCATGAAGACATTTTCAGATAAACACAATTGAGTTAACTACCAAGAAAAGAACTACCAAGGAACGTACTTTAGGAAAAGGAAAAAATGAGTTTCAAAACAAGGTCATGATAGTCATATGCTAAAGTGTTAGCATGAGACTAAGGGATAGAAAAACAGAGAGCCCAAACTTATGGGGTACATGCTCTAAAACAGGGCCCTGCTGTTACAGGGCAAGGTGAAGGACACCCCTGAACCCCCAAACTTTCCTGCTCTAAATGAGTCCTGCTATCAGCTGTATCAAGACAAAACATACTCTAGTGCATAGACCTTCAATGGAAAAGAACTTTAATACAACTAGTGTGCAAGAAAGATAAGAGAAAGAATAGAGTTCAAATAGTCTCCAGTTAAATACCCCAAATTACACAACACCTTGTGAGTAAGTGTACAGCCAAACAGGGTTGCCCCAAAACAGGGCTGTTGAGGCCCCAAAGCCTGCCACAATCTAAGGAACCTTCTGGCGGGGACCCACAGGAAAGGGACAGAAGGGGCTGGGTAAGTGTGGAAGGAAAAGGGCAAAGTTACAACTCAAGTCAAGGTAAAGGCTGCCATTGTCTAGCTCCCGTCAGGACTCTCATCCACGTGTCTGTCTTTTTCAGGTGTCTTTCCATGTCCCGCAAGTCTCTGACAGGAGCCCACAGCCAAGAAATAATGTGCCTCCTCCAGGTCCCCTTCTTGATCCCTCTCCTTCCTTCTTCTTGTCCTCTCTGCCTTCTTCTCCCTGCCTAGCTCCACCCTTACCTAGGGTGGGGCAGAGAACCTGGAACTCCCTCTTTCCCTGGGGTCATCCTGTTACTGTGCCACTGGCCATATAAAGACAAAGGAGCAGAATCTTATGTGAAAGATCTTCAATAAAACTAGTGTGTACACGGGACTATGGTGATGGCACATGGGTGACTCGGTGATGGGAAACCCATGGGGATTACAATGGAAATGAAAAAAAAAGTACAAAATGATGTAAAAATAAACTATTAAAATAAATAAATAAATAGTTTGCATAGAGAGGGAAAAGAAAGGAGTGTGTTAGTGTTCCAATAAAACAGTCCAAATTACCCATTCCTCATGGGCAAATGCCCAGCTAAACAGTGTCAGCCTGAAGCAGGGCCGCTGATTCCTGAAAGCTTAACATAAGCCTCAGGTACTTCTGGCGGGGAGCCACAGTAAAGTCTTCTGAAGCAGGTTCCAGAGAGCAGAGATACTGCACCAAGAGAACAGCCACACTGGCCCCATGTGTCTCCTCCGATCTCCCAGAAGCTTCCCTCCCAGAAGCACCAGGGTACAAGTCGGACCACAGAAACAAGAGAGATCTCTCTCAGCCTCCCTCTTCCACATCCTAGAACATCCACTGGCCACTCGGCTCCATCTTCACTCCCAGTGGCTAGACCAGGGTAACTGCAGGTTGGTGGGGGTGGGGAATGTGGCTTCTTCCCGAATAATGAAACTGGACCCTTGTTTCACACCATATACCAAAAAAATTAAATAAATAATTCAATCGTATTGTATGATTCCAAGTACCATAGACCTATAGGTGCAAGCTAGAACCACAACATTGTAGAAGAAAATGGGTCAATCCTGGATTTGGCAATGGTTTCTTAGACACTAAGAGCACAAGTGACAAAAGGAAAAATATTGGGCTTAATAAAATGTAAGCACTTTGTGTGTCGAAGAACACTGTAAGAAAGTGGAAAGACTGGCTTCCTCCCTTTCCCCCCAAAGCCTCATTTCTTTATTTTTATATTTAGACCTACAATTCATATAGAATTAATTATCTAAGTAAGTGTTAAGTCAGGATTCAAGAATTTTTTTTTTCATTTGATCCACACCATTTATTAAAGAGACCACCTTTTCTCAAAACAAAACAAAGAAAGAAAGAGTGAGAAAAGAGAATATACCGAATGGGAAATGGGAAATATTATTTACAAATCACGTCCAGATAAATCTATTGTAGGACACAACAGAAAGACCAACAACTCAAATGAAAAGTAGGCAAAGGACTTGAATAGTCACTTTTCCATCGAAGTTATTCAAATGGCCAATAAGCACATGAAAAGATGGTCGATACCACTAGTCATTAGAGAAATGCAAATTAAAACTGGAATGAGATACTGCTTCACATGCAGTTGGATGGTTACTTATTATTATTATTATTTTAATATGGATAATCAGGCCCTCCCTGATGACACAGTGGGTTAAAGCACAGCACTAAGAAGCTAAATCCACTTCAGCAAGATTCCATTTCTGCCCCGGAGGTGATCCATATGGTGAAGCAGACCTCTCCTGACCTGCCCGCTGCTCCCCCCAGCAGTGTATTTTGTCAGTCCACCTGTTCTGCTCCCCATTCTGTCTCTGGTGAATCTTCTCACTGCCCCTGCACCTCTGGCCTGTACCCCAGTTCTGTATGCATAAATAAATAAATCTTTAGGAAAAAAATTAAATATCCAGATTAGCAAAACTACAGTGACAGCTAGATTATTGGTTGCCAGAGGCTGAGGGTGGGTGTCTGGGTGAGGTGAGAATTGGGAGTCACTATCTAATTGGTATGGAGTTTCCTTTTGGGATAATATAAGTGTCTGAAACCAGACAGTGGAGATGGTTTTCAATAGTTGTGACTATACCAGATGCCTCTAAATTGTCCACTTTAAAATGGCTAAAATTATGGAATATTACTCAGCAATCAAAAAGGATAAGCTCATGCCCTTTACAACAACATGAATGCTGGAAAGGATTATGTTCAGTGAAATAAGCCAGAAAGAAAAAGAAAAATATTGAATGGTCTTATAGGAGGAATGTAGAGGAACCAAATAAGGGATCAGGAAAAAATTTAAAAGTAACTGTAACAAAGTAAAAATCAAAATCCCCAGGGAACTATAGGTCAGAGACATTCTGTAGGAAGGTGAAGGGGGAAGGGTCAGGACAGGATGGGAAGAGCACAAGGGAGAACGATGATGGTGCCTAGGCGAACTGGTGATGGGAATTTCATGGGGAAAACATACATTGTACGAAAATGAAGGATGATGTAATGAAAATATTTTAAATAAATAAAAAGGCTACAATTGTGAATTTTACCACAATTTTTTTCACAGATACAAAGGAATTAGCAAAATGGAGGTAAATCCAAGCTTTGTGTTTTATAATAAAACAGGAAGACAATGTCCATTTGTATGAGTCTATAAGTGAGAAGAAAACATAGTAGATAACACAAATATGTGAGCTGAGAGAGAGGAAAGCAGAATCAACAACCCCATGAAGCCCTATATACATGGTCCTGGCCTCTACATGCTTCAGAAGTGGTCACACTCAGCATGTTCGAATGTTGCCACCCAATGCCCACACAGATGTACCTGAACAGGACAAAAGCTTCCTAACGCATTATTTGCCCATGTATGCTGCACACACTATTTTCCAAATCTAACTCACTTCATCTTTTCAAGTATTAACTGTGTCCCACCACCCACTTGTGGATTGGAAACCACTATTTGGAAAACTGATATGAAGACTTTTGGAGGTACCGAGTAGAATGTGGACCAAGGAGACAGTAGAGGGAAGAGGTTGAGATCTACTTTAACATGGTGTCTGTGAACTGTCTGGGTTTTCCCAAATCTTTTTCACAATATGTTTCCAGTATTATCATCTCCATGGGACAAACAAACAAAAAAATCCCAATTCTTTATTTGTACTGGGTTCTGCAAATTGTCAAGATGAAGTTGGGTTATTCAACAAGGATGCAGCAAATGGAAAGCATTTCACATTCACACCCACACTGAATAGTCAACCCCATGTTGGAGAAATCAGAGCTGAATGTTAATGAGACCTCTCATTACTTTGAACAAGGCACTTACATCTCCTGGTTTTAATGCTCTCACAGTAAAATTAAAGGGAATTTTAAGTTTCTTCCTAAAAAAAGGTCCACTGAGAAGTCTATATGGACCCCCAGTTTCACACACATAGGCATAAACAAACACCAATGCATTGCATTAAGATGAAGGAAATTTAATGGAGATTTTATGAACCACTCACAACATTGTCATTAATCTGCTTAACAGTAGAAGGTGATGAAAGGTGATTTATTGAGCATATTCCCTATAGATTTGCAGACATATAATTTGTCATTTACAAGACATTTGTAATTTTTTTTAATTAGTCCATTGGGTGTGGTATAGTTTAGTTACTGCAACCTCCAGAGTTTTACCAAGTTAAGAATGGGGATTATACTGGTCTCAGCCTGTACCAGTACACATGTTCTCATCCATGGTAACTAATTTTAAATTCTTGCTCCAGTTGCTGCAAGGTACCTCAAGGACAGTATTTGGTAAGTTATGTTTACACATGAGAAATGTCTGTTTTTCCTACCACAAGTATTCGTTTGTGTTAATTACCATTCTGGTTATTGTAACCATCCATTCTCTACAATGAGATGTGACCAGAAGATTTAGCATCTTTAGTCCACCACTGTCTGGGAAGATTCCTAAGAGATGAGAGTGGAAAAAGATGCTTTCGACTTGAGCCACGTGGAACTATTTCCAGCTCTTTGAAAAAGCCTTTGGATAGTTTGTGCTTAGCATCTTTTAAAAAATTTTTTTTTGATGGAAAATTTCAAACCTAGATAAACAGAATAGTATCATGAAGCCCACAGTAGCAACTCATCACTCCAGCTGTTAATATTCCACCATACTTGTTTCATTTCTACTTCTCACTTCTAGCTACTCCATTTGTTTATAGTTTCCACAGTAACATTGCTTACATTGACACACACAGGTCTTCACGGGACCACTGGACAGCTAGAGTCACCCGATTACCCACACCCCACAATGTTTCCATTTTATGAGGAAAGGATGGAAATCTCCCCAGGTGAACGCCCAACCTCCACCATGCAACCATTGATTATTCTTTCACCACAGATTAGTTCGACCTACCCCAGAACTTTCTATAAGTGAACACATCATTTTTATACACTTTCTGCTGTCTGGGTTCCTTCCTCAGCATTTTGCAAGATTCAGCTGTGTTATTCCTTGCAGCAGGACACGAATTCATCTCGTTACTCACTTCTTTTGATAGTAGGGTGGTGATATGCCACATCTGGTTTACCCAGTTTCTTGTTGATGGATATTTGGGTTATTTTCAACTTGAGACTATTATGAAGAAAGTTACTATGAACATTCTCATACAAGTCCTTTTGTGAACACATGGTTTTACTTTCTTGTATAATTACCTAGGACCGCAGATGCTGAATCGTAAGGTAGATTCAAGTTTGACTTTGGAGGAAACTACTTCACCGTTGGCCAAAGTGATGATCTTATTTTACATTCCCACCAGAAATATATGTGAGTTCTACTTGTCTCCTATCCTCATCATTATTTGGCACTGCCAGTCTTCACCTTCAGCTATTTTAGTGGGTGCAAGGTAGTATCTCAACTTAGCATTAATTTGCATTTTCCTAATAACTAATGTTGGCAAGCCTGTCTGGATAGGTATATTACTTTGGCCTACTGTATTTTTCACTTATTGTTCCTTTGCCCAGAACACTTACTCCCAACCTTATCTAGTCAACTATTTATTTACTCCTTACCTTGTCTTCCTTTTATTGAAAGAAACTCTTACTCTAGTGACTTAAAGTAAGGAAATCATTCTGAAAGTTGAGAACAAGTTTTCTAGAATCTACATCAACTATTGTCTTTTTTTTTTTTTAAGATTTTTGAATTTATACATACAGAAATGGGGTCCAGCCAGAGGTGCAGGGGTGGTGAGAAGATTCACCAGAGACAGAGTGGGGAGCAGAACAGGCAGATCAAGGAAGTACAGGGCTGAGGGGAGCAGCGGGTGGGTCAGGAGAGGTCTGCCGCGCCATGTGAGTCACCTCCAGGGCAGGGGATCAAACTCACATTGAAGCTGCTGTGGCCAGCTTGCAGTGCTGCATCCTTACCCGTTGTGCCATCAGGGAGGGTCCAGCTTGATTTCTTAAAGCAAATGAGTATAATGTTTAATAGTGCCCCTCAGTGCATTAAGATATCAAGATGTGTGCATAATAAAGGCTATCCTCAACATATGTATGTTTTGGGTTTACTCATGAACCTTTTTCTGTTTTAGAAAACAGAAAGCAAGAATGCTTTTGCTGAAGAAAGAGGTGTGTGAGGATGGTGCAGACAGGCATGGAGTTAGGGTGGATCCCGGTGACCTCAGCATCCCTTATGCTCCACACTCTTAATTAAAATATTTTAGCAAGTTTGGGTTTATGATTGTGTCCAGTTCTGGCAAGCTTAGGAAGTAACTCACTATGATATTTAAGTAACTGAAGTATCAGCAGAGTCTCACACACTTGAAACTATGTCACATGACTCAAGATGTTAGAAATCTGGTATTTGATTTTAAAAAAAGAAAATTAAAATCAAAAGTGAAAAAAAAAAAGGATTTATCTGGCATCCCTGCTCGTTAACATGTTTCTTCCTGATCCCTACTCCAAATCCACAGAATCAGACTTGAAGGCAGTTCCCCACCAAGTAACTGTCTCCAAGTAGATGTTACTTTCATGGATGCCTTCCAGCTTGGTCCATGATGCTTTCAAGGCATCCTTGAGGGCCACACAGCACAACACCAGATACCCACTGGCCCATCACAGACTGTCTCATTCTCTTGCTTGCTAGTCAATCCAAAACTAAAGACTCTGTACACTTTCTAGAACCAATATCCTTGTGCATATAACTCCTTCTATGCTCTCCTTTCCACATTTTCTTTCCTGAGGAAACTGGGGCAAGCACTAATAAACACCTATCCGGGTTATTCTTTGCTTTTTCCCCAATCCACTTTCTGTTTTCTGCCTTTTTCACCCTAGAAGGCTAACCTCTACGACGTGTGTCACTCTCTGGCCAGTGGGAAGAACCCGCAGGACACCAGAATGTCTGAGAGACATGCAAGGGTATTTATTCCTTCACCTCGTTCTTCACTGCTGTTCTGTCAATGGCCTTGTCACCAAAACTACATTCCTTTGTGACAGTCCCTCCTGACTCAGTCTGTGGTTGTCTCCCCCTGCTGTTCAGGTGTGGGGATTGCAGCATTAGTATGTTCTCATCTCCAGGGACCTCAATGTCCATGAGTGTTCCTCGCTGTGAACTGATGAAGGGACTTGAGATCCCAGATAGAGGAAACTAGAGTCCAAGACACAGTATCTGTCTCCACATACCTCATAAATAATTTCTTGTTGCAAAGCCTGCATTCAACAAAGTTGAGTGTGAGCTCTAATTCTTGCTGAGCCTCTGGCTGCCATAACCTGCCTTCGAGGTTTTCAGCAGTCAGCTGAGTACCTGTGCACCTGGAGACAGCGCATTCTCCTCTGAGCATCTCCAATGTGCAGAGGAGAGCGCCATGTCGGATTGAAAAATAAAGCTACGTTTCAATGAAACAAAGTATGCCATATGATCTAGAAGCTTCTAGGGAAAGATTTGCATCTTTCAGGATCAGGAATGATATCTCCTGGGAACTGAACTTGGGGAAATCTGGTCATTTGTGGATAAGGCCATCTTTGTTTTTGGTCTGTATATCCGTTAGCTTAGGCCGCAAACTTCTGCATAACAAACCACCCCAAATTCAGTACCTTCAAAGCATAAACATTGCATCTCACCTCTGCAGGTCTCCTGGCTGCTCTGCACCCTCTTCGCACCTGGCGAAGGCCTGCTCTTCTGGGTGAGGGCAAAGGCCTGCCTGCTCATGTTCATTCGAGCTCCTGTTTGTCCTCCCTTGGCCAAAGCCAGTCCCATGTTCCAGCCCAAAATAAGGAGTGGGAGGAGAGTCTTTCTGTGGAGGTGAAAGCGGATTGGAGTGACTACATTTAACAATAACCCACCAAGTGGGTAAGCGACAGAGAAGTCTTTCAAATGCAGCCTGATGTTTGTTCAATGAAGGAGAGATTTCTTTTTTCTTTCTCTCATTTACTAAGGTGAAGAGTGACTTTTAAAAATAATAGCATCGGTGGCTCTCCCTGGTGGCGCAGCGGGTTAAAGCACAGCACAGAGGGGCTTAAGCCACTTCCGCATGAGTTCGATTCCCGCCTGCCCCGGAGGTGACCACATGGCGTGGCAGACCTCTCCTGACCCGCCCGCTGCTCCCCTCAGCAGTGTACTTCTTCGATCTGCCTGTTCTGCTCCCCGCTCTGTCTCTGGTGAATCCTCTCACCCTTCGCATCTCTGGCCTGTACCCCAGTTCTGTACGAATAAATAAATAAATAAATCCTTAAAAAAAAAATAATAGCCTCGGTTCTACCTGGTGACTCTGTGGGTTAAAGCACGGCATTATGAAGCTCTCCGAAGCCAGTGCAGCACTAGTTCAGCACCAGGGAGCTGACCCACATAGCGCTGCAGACCCCTCCTGACCTGCTCGCTGTTCCCCTCAGCAGTGCACTTCAGTAGATCTGCCTGTTCTGCTCCCTGCTCTGTCTCTGGTGAATCTTCTCACCCCTCATGCACCTCTGGCCTGTATCCCAGTTCTGTAAGCATAAATAAATAAATCTTTAAAAAAAATAATAATAGACTCAAATTTTTGGCACCCAGAAATAGTTTTCTAATAGAGAGGTGATATTGCTCTAGAAAGAGTCATTTTGAGGTTTCAGATATCCAGCAAGTTTTCTGGAAATGCCATTATCTGTTCAGTCTAAACTGGGATTGCCTGATTCTGAGATCTAAATTTAGGTCTGCCCTATTTCTCATCTTTTGCTGCAAGGTTCTTGTACCCAAAGAGTTACTCTGAATCCGAATCCTAGGGGGAGATTCAGCACCACCTGGAATATGCCCGTTGGTGGGCCTCCATTCTAGATACCCAAAAAGTGGCCAAAGGACCCCAAACTAGGACTCCCTTATTTTCCAGGACTTTGTTAACTAATAACTGATAATTAGTTCAGTTTGGAAGGGGTTAAAGTTGAAGTTGCAAATAATTTCTAGTATCCACCAATTCTTCCCTAGCCCAGGAGGGGAAAAAAGTTCTTCCCCTTGAATAGCATTCAAAGGAAAAATAAATCCTTAGTTACCTTGGGCATCTCGGGGGGTGGGGGGAGGGGTAAAAAGAATTGTTTTTTAAAAATAGCTCAATGATCAACAAGATATTTCACTGGGCTCCTGGCACCACGTGACTCTGAATGTCCATAAATTATGGGCTGGTGGCCAAGGCAACATTAGCCTGGGTTTCCAGCTCTAGCGGGCAGTTCGAAATTTAGACCAGTGGGATCTCAACATGGTTTACAGGCACAGCATTCCCCAGAAATCAGATGGAACTAGAATTTCAGAATAAACTGAACAGATGATAAAGAAGGGAAATGGCCTGAGAGAGGAAAAGCGTGACCAAAGTGTTGAGTTGTGAGTGGTGTGTGTTGAGACACCATCTTGACCAAAACGGGAAGGAGGCCACAGACTGGAGGGATGGAG
>NW_004567106.1:63378968-63388454 GCF_000260355.1 Condylura cristata | reverse complement strand
CAGGGGCGGGGAAAGGCTTCACCCAAGACAGAGTGGGGAGTAGCACAGAGTGGGGAGCAGAACAGGCAGATCAATGAAGTACACTGCTGAGGGGAGCAGTGGGCGGGTCAGGAGAGGTCTGCTGTGCCATGTGGGTCACCTCCGGGGCAGTTGGGGATCAGTGGTTAATTACAGAAAGCTTGTGCTAAGGTTTCATGCAGAGTGGGGAAGCACCATCTCCCATGTGTTCAAGGAACTTGCAGTCCCAAGGGCGACTTTGCTGTGTTCCCACCCAGGGGAAGAGCGGTGAACATTGACTGAGTTCCACCATTTTGCTCTGAACTCTTCCTCCACACAAGACAGACTCATTTTGACATCACGCAGTTCCTTTGCCAGATTCTAATGACTTGGAATCCAAAATCGATGACGTTCAGTAATAGCAGTTGTAGGATTTCAAGAAACTTTAGTTACAGCAGATTTTCTAAGATGCTGCTTTTCTTAATTTCTAAAAAAAAAAAAAAAAAAGCATTTATTGGCCCTCCCTGGTGGCGCAGCGGGTTAAAGCACAGCACTAAGATCTAGCTAAAGCGATTTCAGCATGAGTTGGATCCCGGCCCCCTTCTCCCCCCCACCCAGAGCCTGGGGTGACCCATATGATGCGGCAGATCTCTCCTGACCTGCCTGCTGCTCCCCTCAGCATTTTGCTTGTCGGTCTGCTTGTTCTACTCCCCACTCTGGTGAATCTTCTCACCCCTCCTGCACCTCTGGCCTGTACTCCAGTTCTGTATGCATAAATAAATAAATCTTTTTTTTTTAAATCATTTTTTGAAAAAAAAAAAAAAGAACTGAGATGAGTGCTGGTGATTGAAACATTCTGATTAACACTTCCTCTGGAGTGTTTCTGGTAGGACAGTTACACACAAAGAAATTATTTATAATGAAACTTACTAAATCTTTTAACAGATGTGCACACAGAAACCATAATTGATCTGAGGTTACAGGGAGTAACAGAGCACAAGGTGGTGGAAAATGTTCAGAGGATAAGTCAGGACTCCCTGAGTGATGAGGGAGCACTCAAGGCACAGAACAGGATGAGTAAACATATCAACACACCGCAGTGCAATACTGGCTATTTCTTTTCATTCCAGATGAGACAAGTCAGAAATCCAGAGACAGATGGGTGTCTGAGAGACTGTCTTCTTGTGGTACAAACTTCTGCTAGCTGACATTCCAGGACTGCAGAATGGGGCTGATTAAATCATAAGGCAGGGCTTCCTGAGGAGCAAAACACTTGCAAATACTTTCAGGGAAATGAGACAATGGACTCAGAATAACTGCAGTTTTTCCAGACTTTCAGGAAACATGATTTCTGGAAAAAGAGCTCATGGAGAGGGAAATACCCCTAGGTTTTAGGGCCCAGTCTGGTTCCCTGGTCCCCAGTCTCATACCCTGGTCCCTAATTGCTTTGCTGTTGTTTCGCTGACCAAGCACTTTTGATGGCACCAGAAAATGCATTCATTCCCTAGGTTGCTATAACAAACCACTACAAACTTGGAAGCTCAAACAATGCTTCACAGTTGTTCAATGAACCAGAGTCTAAAATCAGAGGCCAGCAAGGTTGGCTCCCTCGAGAAAAGCACAGCCCTCTGCTCTTGGCCTTCTCGTAGCTTCTGGTGCATGCAGCCATCCTCACCTTTGTCCACACTCTCCTTCTCCCTCTTCACATCACCTCTTCCCTGTGTCTCAGTGTCTCTAATCTCTCCCTCCCTTCTCTTAGGAGAATGCCAGTCATTGGATATAGGATCCACCCTCAATCCAGAGTGATCTCATCCTAAAATCTTGAGCTTAATTACATCTGCAAAAATCAGGTTTCAAACAAGGTCACATTCAAATGTTCCAAGAGTTAGACTTTGGGCTTATCTTTTTGGGGAGATGCTGAACTCCCCCTTTCATTGCTCAGAGTCTGTGACTCCATTATTGATGTCTTCCAAGAACTTGTAAGTGGGGTGTCTGACCTTAAGCTGTCCATAAGCTGGATACAGAACAGAAAGATTATTTCTTTTCTTTTTTAAAAATTTATTTATTTGTGCATATAGAACTGGGGTACAGGCCAGAGTTGCAGGGGCGGGGAAAGGCTTCACCCAAGACAGAGTGGGGAGCAGAACAGGCAGATCAATGAAGTACACTGCAGAGGGGAGCAGTGGGCGGGTCAGGAGAGGTCTGCTGTGCCATGTGGGTCACCTCCGGGGCAGTTGGGGATCAAACTCACGCTGAAGTGGTTTCAGCTTCTCAGTGCTGTACTTTAAACCCACTGCGCCACCAGGGAAGGCCCCAGAAAGGTTATTTTTAACTCCCATTGGCAGGGAGTAAAATAGAGGCCAGATAATCCAGCTCTTGGTCTGCAGGTGTTTCTGATTAGAATCGCTATGCAGAGGCTCCTCAAAGATATAGGTTCTACTGAGAGTCCAGAGTCAGTCCTTAGAGAAAGGCAGAACTGTTTCAAATACAGCTTTCTTGCTTTTTACAACCCCTGGGGTAGTAATAGACTTAGCTCCTAGCAAACTGGAACAGATGATTCTCGATTCTAACATATAAATGGCTTGATGGATTCTGATTTTGATGGGTACAGCTAGAGAGACAGAAAGCAGATTGGTGGTAATCAGGGCATGGGAAGAGGATGCATGAGAAGTAACTTCTCAGTTGTTATGGGTTTCCTTTGGGGTGGAGGATAAAGTATTTTGCAGCTAAGTAAAGCGGATGGCTGAACAGTACTGTGACCCTACCAAGTGGCACTAAATTACTCTCTCTATTATTGAAAATTTTGGGGGGAGTGACATTGCAAGATTACAAGTTTCAGGTGAACACCACTGAGAATCATATGTATGTATTCTACATTAAGTTCACAGTTAAATATCCAGTTCTACCCTGTATGCCATTGTCTCTTTTTTCCCCAAAGATTTATTGATTTATGCATACATGACCTGGGGTACAGGCGAGAGGTGCAGGGGATGAGAAGATTCACCAGAGACAGTGTGGGGAGCAGAGCAGGCAGGTCTACTGAAACACTGCTCTGGAGGGCAGCAGGGAAACAGGAGAGGTCTGCTGTGCCTTGTGGGTCAGCTCCCTGGCCAGGGATCGAACTCGTGCTAAGGCAGCAGCGGGAAAGCTTCATAGTGTTCTGCTTTAACTTACTGCACCACCAGGGAGGGCCCTGGATTGATTGATATTTAACTTAATTATTTAACAGGAATTTTTATATTGCTTCCTAATGTACCAGAGATGATGCTAAATGCCTTGCAAAGATTAAGGTATCCTATTTGTAACTATTAAAATAACTATCCTCATACATCTCATACCTGATGTGAGTCCCATGATTATCCCACTTTACCATGGAGAAACTTGGGGCACACACTCATAAAACAAAATGTCCAACTTCACACAGTCAGTAACTGGGGAGCCAGAATTCTTGAAAATCCAATTTCATTCAGTTACCATTCATTTACAGAGCTATATAATTTGGGGGCCACATCACACCTGTGGACATGCATGTTTCTCCCCCCCTCCACCAATGCTCCAGTTCCAATACCCTATTTGATGACGCCCTCTATACTTTCTTACTTCCCCCAACCCATCTGATAGCCATTACATTTTGCACAGAGTCTTAAAATATTTTTGTTGTGTTTTGCTAGTCTGGGAGTTGGATGTAAGCATGGGGTTCAGACTCCTCATGCTCTTAATTATGGGGCTACTTCACCAGCATGAAAAAAGAACTACATTTCAGAAACCAGTCTGTGGTAGGGAAGGAGCATGGGAGGAGTTAGGACCCCAAATAGTCGGCAATACAATATTCACAAAGAGGAAACCATCTCATAGTAGGTTCGCTTTCATTTTTAGTAGAGTTTCTGGACTGGGACCTGGAGCAAAGCATACATTGTGTGTGTGGCCAAAGTCCCCGGAGATGTAGGTCAGAAAGTGTCTAATGGTGTGAACTGAATTCTAGATCAAGCAAGTAAATTCACATCCAGTTGAATGACCATTTCCACAGAGTAGGAGTTATTAAATTCCTTTGCAATCTGTTAAGAGATCTCGTTGGCAGGTCTCAAAGCTTTGTACAGCCTCCTGTCCTTGTTCTACTGTTAGCAATGTTTTCAATAAAGGAAAATCAACCTAACTTGCAAATATGAAACTGGTTCTCATGAGGTGGATTTGGGACAAGACAGTTAATATGCTAAAGGCTAAATGGAGAAAATGAATCTAACCACGTGGAATGGATCAGCCATGAGAAGTCCTTTACTCAGGTCTAGAAAAACAAACAACTGGCCCAGATCGGGTGGGGGAGAGATGGCTTAATAGCATCACATGGGAAAAAAGGTTCAAGGGTTTCCGTTGGCTAGAAGCTACAGATGAGTCAACAGAAAGTAGGGGCTACTTAAGAAGACAAAGTAAACAAAACCCTAACGAAATCTCAGCCTAGAAAAACAGAATTGTACTCTCTAGGCCATGGTGACGGAGCCCTGTTACTTCTTCGTGAGTCAATGTGTTCCTGGGGCAGTGAACACTGTCCCAGGTCCTGCCTGGCATAAGGACACACCTGGAGCGTCCAGAAGAAGCAGACGGGAAGATGAAAAACTGAAACCATCTCAGAGAAAGATGCATGTCTGCCAGAAAGGGGGATATAATTAGTGCAGGAGGTAACATGTCTTCAATTATCTGGGGCAGGAGGCTTCAAGGGAGGCAGATCTTAAAAGAGAAATTCTTTTGTACTTCTCCCTCCTCTAAAGAACAGAAAGGGAACTTACTATTGACTGTCTCCTCTGTGCTGGCAAGTGATAACCACTGTACACGTGCTGTTGCAGACCTTACTCTGAGACATGATGGCTTGCTACCACCTCAGCAGCCTTCTCATAACTCCCCTCCTTTAGAAGATCAAGGGAGGGTAAGCAGATGCTTGTCAATGTAAACAAACAGTATGTTGATCCTTACCCGGTTTTTGCCTTGAAGGTTCAATGGGGAACATCAGAGGGACAGGCCCTTAGGTGCCAGGGTCTGACGCAGTGTGTGACATTCTCTTCCTGGGGCAGGAAGACTCAGGGTCTTCCCTTGGGTCAGGTGGGGCAGAGCAGTGGGTGAGCTTCGAGGCAAGAGGGGCTTATTCTGGCAGCAGTGGCTACGTAGCAGACCTCTGCATCCTGTCTCCTGAGTTATGGCTGAGACTGAACAAGACAAAGTTCTGTAGTTCTGTTGCTGTCAAATTGCTCCCAGCCCAGTAGTATCATCTAGAGTGCCCCTGTCCCTCAGTCTGGTGAAGACAGCACAAACTGTAGCTGTTTGGTGGAATTAAATTTGCTGGGGTTAATTGGTTAACTTGATTGCCTTGATCAGCCTATAGCAAGACAGGTTGATGAAATTATCTTAATGGGTAACAAGGCCAAAATGACAACCAGGGGGTCTTCACATGCAGAAATGTGTGGTAAAAACTAACATATCATGGTTTCCTAGGAGGAACACAAATGGGCAGGCAATGAGGGTGTATCTTGACTTACACGCCCAAAAAAGATCTCTAGTCTTTCAATACCACAGTGGTATTGAACTCTAGTTGTAAGAGTTGAGGTGGTTTCTAGACTCAGAAAGTATTGTTTGACAGGCCAAGTACCTTCAAGTACAGTCCCCAAAACACCACAGCAAGTAGGCACAGCCATTTTATCATCGTTCTTAAAGGATAGCCATAGACTTTTGCCATATTAATTATGCAATAGGGAAAGTGAATATTGAGTTATTTTGACCGCTGTGGATAAGCTAAAATGGATTTTAAGTGACCCAAATGGGGATCCGCCTCTTTATTTGGGGTGTGGATGGTAAGAAGCCAGTAATAAATGAAGTCTTAGCCCAAGTCAGAGAACCGTCAACTTGGGTCCTCTGATTTAGCAACTAGAAGAATCCTTACATTGGCCTCTGTGGAGTGAAAGTTTACGGTAGGAAAAACGAAGTGGAAAGCCACATAAATCCTTGATCATCATCCCTGGACTAAGAGATTGAAAGCAGTAACTCACTCATGTCACCTTCAGCGATTTAAAGAGTGAAGGCAGGAGTGATGCTGTCTATGGTGACCAACTCAACTAATTATTTTGCTCCTCCCTTAGAGTAGATAGACTATGGCTGGACCTTGATCACTTGGAAACCAAGTGACTCGTCCACTCTATTGACAAGACCATGCACTGGCTCTGATAGCAGGAACTGGCCAAGGCTTTGAACGCTGAGATAAACGTGTGTGTTGTGTGCCTTGGGCGATAAGAAGTAAACCCTACACATATTTAGGGTCCTGCTACATTCTTTAAAATTTTTATAAGTACAAGGCCCTCCCTGGTGGAACAATGGGTTAAAGTGCAGCACTACAAAGCTAGCCACAGCCACTTCAGCACTCGTTCGATCCCCAGACAGGGAGGTGCCCCACAGGGCTCAGCAAACCTCTCCTGACCCGCCCGCTGCTCCCCTCAGCAGTGTACTTCATCAATCCGCCTGTTCTGTTCCCTACTTTGTCTGGTGAAGCCTCTCACTGCCCCTGAACCTCTGGCCTATACCCCAGTTCTATATGCATAAATAAATAACTCTTTTAAAAAATTATAAGTACAGTGGTCTAGACCAGGAATTGGCAAACTATGATCTAACGGACAAATCTGGTCCACTAACAATTTTTGTATGTTCTGCAAGTTAAGGATGGTTTGTATATTTTGAAACAGTTGAAAATAATCAAAAGAAGAATATTTTTGACACATGAAAAATATTTGAAATGTAAATATTTATGTTTTGTTTATGGCTACATTGGAGTTTCCACCAGAGTTGAAAAGTTCCAACGGAGACCATATGTAGAACACTCATCACTTCCTACTAATGCTCAGTGAGTCATAGCTCACTTAGAACAGTATTTCTAATGTCAAGCATATTGTTGTACCATAACATCTAATTTAATTTCTTTTCACTTTATTCTACCAGAACATACCCTTCATGTCAAAACAAGTAAACTGGACCTCAAATGTTCGCTTTTCGGTCACCATGGAGTGTGTTTTATTTTTTCATTGGATTAAATTTATTATACAAAGACATTCTCTGCTAAAAATCTCAAAAATACGTCAACATTTCCAGATTAAGCACTCATTACAGTTTGCCAAACTCATAGGAGAACAACATTTTAAAAGTTGCAGAAATTGATGACGAGATAGCTATTATAGAAGACTTGTGTCTCATGAATTAAAAGTGTAAATAAGATAGCAATGAAAGTAATTTTCCAGGTGACTCATTTTTAGCAAGCAAGGAAATCTATTTACGAATGGTAAGTTAACTAAATTGTGTTTAGCTTTGACTGCAGAACTGAAGAAAATAAACCTGCTTAAGAAAATCAGCTTTTTGATAAGAACTGGTCAGAGTTGAACACAGTGGGAGTAATAGCCAGACTTGGCATTAATGTTAAAAACAACAATCGAGGTTAACAGTTCTGAGCCTTTTTCCTTGTATCTTTTAAAAAATATATTTATTGACATATGCATACAAAACTGGGGTACAGGCCGGAGGTGCAGGGGGGTGAGAGGATTCCCCAGAGAAAAAGTGGGGAGCAGAATAGGCAGATTGACAAAGTACACTGAGGGGAGCAGAGGGCGAGACAGAAGTCTGCTGCTCCATATGGATCCCCTCTGAGGTGAGGATTGAACTCCCACTGAAGCAGCCATGGCCAGCTTCAGCCATGGCCAGCTTCAGCCACGGCCAGCTTTGCGGTGCTGTGCTTTAACCCCTTGTGCCACTAAGGGTGAGTTGATGAGCATTACTCAGTTCTTTGCTGGAGATGTTAATGTTGAGTTTGAAATGATTGAAGAACTGGATTTTAGGAAACCTGTGTGGAACAACACTAGAGAACTTAGTTTTAAAGAAATGGAGACATTCTCTAATGCAGTACGATCTGAAGTAGAATCTGTTATGATGTTCATCAACTCACAGGATTAAAAAAATTGTATAAAGCAGAAAAAAGCTATTAGGACAAATTTACAATGCTTTTGATATGTGGTACGATCTGAAGTAGAATCTGTTATAATGTTCCACAACTCACAGGATTAAAAAAAATTGTATAAAGCAGAAAAAAGCTATTAGGACAAATTTACAATGCTTTTGAAAAAACAATGTTAAAGCCTATGATTACTCATTATATTGTTCACCAACAGATCCTTTGGAGAAAACATTTGAATATATCATGTGTTATTATTGAGTCTACTCAAAAATCGACTTTGTTCATGCTTGTGGACTTAAGCATCTTAAGTTCTATGAATTTTTCTCAGCAATGGAAACTGAATATCCCTGACTTGCCCAACTGAATACCACTTCAGTGCCCTAGAAGGGATCAAGTCATGGTGATTCCTTTTTTTTTTCTAAAACTCAACAATGAAATTAAAATTTTTCTCAGTCCCTAATATTTGACACTGAATGACTTTGGGGGAAATTTTCTTAATTTTCAGGTGTGATGTGGTATTAATAGTTCTTATCTTTTAGAGACACATACTGATGTATAAATGAAAATGTACGATGCTTGGGATTTACGTCAAAATAATCCAGGGAGAAGTGAAAATTAAGGGAGGATAGCTGAAATAATATTGGTTATAAAAAAACTACAGCGGAGTGATCTGTATATTACCTTCAGTATATTATTCACTCTCATTCTGTACAGCTGTGAAAGTGTCCACAGTGAAAAGTTAGAAAGAATAAATAATATCCACTATTATAGCTGACAAAGAAAGAAGCCACCTTATAGCTTATTAATTTTGCCAATTAATTATTAGCAAAACCCTGCGAAGATGGACTGAGGCATCTAGAGATGGCACAAAAGTGCACAGCGCCGTGGTCAGTCCCTCAGGCAGCTTGGGGTGGGGCCTCGGGGCTAACGGGGAGTTAAGTCAGAGGGTCAGCTGGGACGAATCAAGCTGATGATGGAGGATGAGCTCTCAGTGGGCAGAAATGTGAAAATCCACTGAATAAAGGCTGAAAAACTCTCTAGAATTTCTCTGTCCTCTAGGTGTAAGAAAGGAAACCCCGCCAGGTCAGTCAAAGGCCTCGTCAGAGACACTGAGCATCGTATGGTCAAGTGCCAGTCACCAGGATTTTTTTTTTATATAACAATTATTTTGTATTATAAGAGTTTATTTTTACATCACTTTGTGCCTTTTTCCATCTCAGTTGCAATCCCCGTGGGCTTCCCGTCACCCAATCTCCCGTGGGCCATCACCATAGTCCAGTGCATTCCCCCGCCCCCACCCATTTTTGATCCCATTCCCCTCTCTACCCCTGTAAAATGTCTCTGGTGTATAGTTGGTCATTATCCACTCCCTCACCGCTCCCCCACCCCCGGTCCTTTATGCTCCTGCTATGAGTGAAACCATCCAGGTTACCAGAATTTCTTTTTCTTCTTCTTCTTCTTCTTTTTTTTTTTTTTTTGTATTTTCTCTCTCTCTTTTTTTATTTTTACATCAT
>NW_004567106.1:63369470-63378868 GCF_000260355.1 Condylura cristata | reverse complement strand
TTTTTTTCCCCATCTCCATTGTAATCCCCGTGGGTTTCCCATCACCATAGTCCCGTGCACTTCCCTTCCACCCCCACCCCCCTGTTTTTGATCCCATTCCCCACTCCACCCCCACAAAATGTCTCTGGTATATGACTGTCCTTATTCTTGTTATTTTCTTGCTTGGTCCATTATACCCCTGCTATGAGCGAAACCATCTGGTATTTTTCTTTTTCTTCCTGGTTACCAGAATTTTTTAATGGGAAAAACAAGTGTTCACAAATATAAATTTTGCATTTTATTTCAGGGGATCCCTCCAACCTGGGGCCCAGGCACTCCAGATTAAGAACTCGTGGGTGAAGGAGGTAGCAGGGTCAAAACAGGAGGGAAGACCACAAGGGATTGTGGAGATGGTGCACAGGTGAACTGGTGGTGGGAATTCTGTGGGGACTGCACCTGAGAGGAAAAAGCCAATATTGTACAGAAACGAATTGTGAGGTAAAATATAAATGAATAAATAAACAACACAAAGAACTCCTAGTTGGAAGACTTGTTCATGGGAATCAGAGTAGTGAATAATGGTGAGAAGGGAACTGGAGGGTGAGTGGTGCCCACCTGAGGCAGCAAGCACGTAGCAAAACCCAGGAGGTGTTTTACCTCAGGAGTATAAAGTAAATTGGGGAGTTACCAGATGGGGGATATTTGCCGAGTGGCGACGTGTTGGAACAGTCAGGGAAAGGTTGAAAATAGCTGCTGAGAAAGCCAAGTATTTGAAACTGTATCTCATTTAAGAGTGTAGGTATATCATACCTACTTGTAATCTCTGCTCCATCCCGTATAGTCTTTATTAGTGACTTTTCCACACTCAAGGCAATCAATCCACATTTTATAGATTACATCAGGCAGTGTATGCGACGAACAATACTGACTGTGGACCGCAACACCAGGGAGTTTCTGAATGGAGAATAGAAATGGTGCTTGCAGCAACCTTACTCTGAATTCTTTGACCTTCAACTTGAATTTCTTTCTTCAGGACATTTTCAGCTGCATGTCACCACACTGACACTTTAGTACCCTCATTTCATATCCTCAATCATCAAGCTTTCAAACTCCAAAATTCTCTTTAGCCACACACCACTCATTTCTTTTTAAAAGAAGAGGTGTAGGGGTGGCGAGAGTCTTCACCAGAGAGAGTGGGGAGCAGAACAGGCAGATAGACAAAGCACACTGCTGAGGGGAGCAGTGGGAGGGTCAGGAACGTCTCCCGAGTCATGTGGGTCAGCTCCGGGGCAGGCGGGGATCCAACTTGGACTCAAACGGCTGCGGCCAGCTTGCAGTGCTGTGTCCAAACCCGTTGCACGAGGGAGGGCTCGTGTTTTTTTTTTTTGTTTGTTTGTTTTGTTTTGTTTTTCTACCTCATAATTACAACTATACAACTATCTTATCTGCCCCTCACCATGAATTCCAGACCTCTTGAATGGTCACAGCTTTCCCCAGTCCAGAGACTATGGACCTGTGAAGCACGAACACCACAAGGTGGCAGCAAAGACTCAGCTGCCTGTTCCTCCAGCTTGGGCTACTCGTAAAGTGAGGTAATTGTCACTGAGGATGATACCTCCCGGAAGACATTAGTGAAATTAGATAAACAATGGAGAATACAGGGTGATCATTTGTCTGGAGGCAAGAAGCTCTTGAGTCCACATAAGTGTAAGCCAGAGAATTGTCCAGAATAAGCTACAGGATTAACGACCGTATTCCTAAATCCTTAACAGTAGGGCTGGGTAACCTCCTCCTGCTTTGAAACCTTCCTTTCCTGACGGCTCTGTGACACTTTCTATTTAAGAGCCTATCAGCCTGGAATCCTCTGCTCTTAATGGCCTTGCCAATTTCCAGTGTTAGATAGTCAACACTCACCTCTCTCCCTTTGGCCAGCCAGGTGGTCCTTCAGAAAGTTACAAAGGTCGGGCTCTCCCTGGTGGTGCAAGGGATTAAAGCATAGCACTGTGAAGCTAGCCCCAGCCACTGCAGCACGAGTTCGATCCCCAGCCAGGGAGCTGACCCACCTCTTCTGATCTGCCCACTGCTCCCTTCAGCAGTATATTCTTTGGTGACCCTCCATGGTAGGTCCTAGAGTTGGATGGGGAAGACGTCAGAAATTGCATCCTGTCAATAAAACAGATACTCTCAATATCACCTCAGATCCAACTTACAGTTTTGTGAGATATATAAATCTTCTAGTCAGCTTGGGCTGCCAAAATAACCCTTGGATGACTTTGATAACAGACATTTATTTCTCACAGTTCTGGAAGCTGAAAGTTCAAGGTTAAGGTACTAGCCAGTTGGGTTCCAGTTTTTCCTGTTTTGTAGAGAACCACCCTCTTTTGATACCCTGACATGACCTTCCAAAGGGTGTGTATGAGAGAGGGGCAGAGATCTATTTTTCCTCCTCTGCTTAGGTCATTTTTTTTAAAGATTTATTTATTTATGCCTACAGAACTGGAGCTAGCTCCAGTGGGCTCATCTCCAACTAGTATTCCAAGTGAGGTGAAGGTCTCAGCATAGGAAATTTCTGTGAAGGGAAGGATGCCATGTAGGTTGACATTGACACATTTCCCAATTCACAGGAAGAAGCCCAGGTGGTAGATTTCAGAAATCTCCTCTCAATGCTTTCAAACTATTTACTACTGCATGAATAAATGAACACAAAATATATATTTATCTTGTCAAATTTTAATGGAATTGGTCCTATACAGTGATTTCTGATGCATTTATTTAGTCAACTAATAAATACTCCCTGACTTGAGCGGAGAATCCTAACCACCCCACACTACCAAATACAGAAAGGAGTGATGGAGCATCTTTGTGACAGATAAAGAATATTTAAAAAAGAAGTGTCATTCTAGGAGAACTGGTCAGAATCTCCCTCTAGCACTATGGCCAGGGAATCCATGCCCGGCTAGCACGTAGGTGCCAGGACGCTAAGGTGTGAGCTCAGTTGAAAGAGTGAGTGCCTCGGGCTTAACGTTTTCATTGAAATCACTCTTAATGGTGACATGACAGAGGACTCTTGACGCGCTTCCTAGCTGGTGAAAAGGGGAGATACAATCAGCAACTGACATTTGTTCTCCTTGGTGAGCCCCTCGCTCAGAAGAGCGATATAAATTACAGTTCTGCCGTTTGTACCAGTTTGCTATGAATTGGACTGTTATGACTCATCCCCTCAGAGAGCTCTGAGTGCGGGAACAAAAAGGAGTTTTCATTTGCAACACTGTAGACTGGACCCAGGGGGCTCAGGGTGACCTTACCAATGTACTAATGGGCCTCCTCTAATGTCAGCTTGCTCCTTCTTGTTTCTTAAAGCTTTTGGCACTAAAACCATCCATTTTAAAAGGTACCCATCTGGCCCTCCCTGGTGGCGCAGCGGGTTAAAGCACATCACTGAAAATCTAAAGCCACTTCCGCATGAGTTCGATTCCCGCCTGCCCCCAAGAGATCCACATGGTGTGGCAGACCTCTCCTGACCCGCCCGCTGCTCCCCTCAGCAGTGTACTTCATTGATCTGCCTGTTCTGCTCCCCATTCTGTCTCTGGTGAAGCCTCTCACAGCGCTTGAGCCTCTGGCCTGTACCCCAGTTCTGTATGCACAAATAAATAAATCTTAAAAAAAAAAAAGGTACCCATCTGATTTAATTCATTAATTTAATAAACATATTGGGTTAATTGCAATATCTTATGGGATAATAAATTCATGCGTTAATGACTTAAAAACGACTAGAATCAATAAAATGCTTAAAGTTAAAAATCATTTACAATGAATTTAATCGGTAATTTAAGCTGGGTCCATCCATGGCAATGTTTACCAGGATAATAATAGCTGTACCAAATTGTTGGGAAAGTTTTCACCAGGAAGAGGGTGAATCCAGGTCTGTCGGGTCACTGCATACAGAACTGAGATTACAGGTGGAAGAGATAGCAAGTGCTTTAGTTCAGCCTAAGAAACGTCTCTGTAAATGCAAAATGTATCTAAACATCAGCTGGAAGAAATGAATTCCTGGTCACCAGAGGTGGTGACGCCAGCCAGACTGTGGTGCTGGAGATCTGAGAGGTCTTCAGTGCCTTCAAGACCATGGGTATTGGCTCTCTCTAGCTACCCAATCATATCCAGCACTGACCGCTGAGACTGGAGGTGCCAGTCTCTTGGACACTTACCCTGGCTCACCTCTGACACAGAAGCAGGACCTGGCTCCGGGGAGAGGAATTGATTACTTTATCAGTATTTGTAGAGCTGGCAGCCCTGGATGTGCTATTTTTAATTCGGTACATTCACACTAAATGATGTTGCAAAGTTAATTATTATGATGAGGCGAGTGCTTAAACTCCTTGTCTGGGTGTTTGGCTTCTGGCTTATAGTAGAATTGAATGAAGTGGTAAAACATTAGAACACAATGTTGACTGTGGTATTTTCTACTTTAGAGTGTTAACTATTTGTTTAGGGAGAAAAAAAATCAAACAAAACTGAAAGGCAGAACCACCACCCTGAGACTTGCAATCTGGCAAGAGAGACATTGAGGGATGTCTTTCTTTATTTTCTCCTCTGAAATCTGTTCGAACAGAAATTAGGGGAATATGATCAGAAGTTCCAGGATCCCTGGGGCTGTGTGCAAATTGTCGCCAGGAGTGGGGAGTGTGGGTCTGGGAAGAGTCTCTTTTGATGCTACCTATCTGAGAGGCAGGCAGAAGCGAGGAAACTTCTAGAGCATGAGTTGTGGCCTCCAATGTCACCAATGTACTGTTCCTGGGCTTTTAAGAAAATACTTGGTAACCGATTTATTTTGCAGAACCCATGTGTGTGGTTTTCTATCAGATCCTTTGTTCTCCATTGAAAGAACTTGGATGAGTTGGAGAAACACTGGCTTCCAGGGGGTGAGACAGCCCTCTGCAGCAGGGGAGAGCGAGATAACACCTCTTATGCTGACAGAAGGCAAAAACCCAAATAAAAAGGCAGGGTGAGGAAGGTGCATATGCAAAGTCACGGCTGAGGAACCTGCCATGACTTCCCACCTAGAAGCCTGTATTTGGAGATGGCACGGCCAATGTGGAGAACCAAGAGCTGAAGGCGATAGGGCTGATGGAGGAGTGGGGACTGTCTTTGGGGACTCCAGAGGTAGAAGCTTGTGATGCTACCAACCATTTATTGTATTTTGTTTTTCACAGAAACCATATTTCCTGAGTGCTGAGTTCTAAAAGAAACAAAAATAATCAGTAAATAGTCTTTGCTTCTAATTTTTGATTTTTCAAGGTTACCGTAACCCCTGCCAGTGGCTGTATAAAGCCAGGACATTTGTCTTTACTGGACCACCCGTGGGAGTTTCCCAGAGCATGGACAAAAGTCTTAGCATTTCTGGGAAAAAAAATTATCTTCTTAACACACTATTAGAAACAAGTACCTCATTTTTGTGATCTCCTGAGCTTTTTCCTCTTTATCTTTTGCCATTTTAACACATGATCTGTTTGGCAATTCTCAGACTGAATTTCCTCCAATTTCCCACCCTTTTTACTGACAACCCAGAGGAACAGACCCTTCTATTTATTTTCCATTATTCAAGATACAACAAAAATAGGTGAGATTCCCCAATTCATTTATTTAAATTTGGTAGCAAATCTAGTTTGCCTTTCTTGTCTCTTGATTAGCTAATTAAGGGTTCTATTTCTTTTCTTTTGAAATAATTTAAGCAATAGCTGCAGAGATAGCACAAAGAGGGTTTTTTCTGTGTAACCTGAGAATTGTTTGCAGGCATAATAACTGCTATTGTCATTATTATTTTTTAAGACTTATTTATTTATGTCTGCAAGAACTGGGTCACAGGCCTGAGGCATAGGATGTTGACTGTGTGAGGATTCACCAGAGACAGAGCAGGGAGCAGAACAGGCAGATCTAGTGAAATCCACTGATGAGGGGAGCAGCGGGTAGGACAGGAGAGGTCTGCTGCACCATGTGGGTCACCTCCCTGGCTGGGGATTGAACTCATGCTGCAGTGTCTGCTGAAACTTCATAGTTCTTCGCTTTAACCCCTTGCACCACCAGGGAGGCCCTGTTATTGTTCATCTTAAGGCTCATTCAGGCTGACTTCTGTGGTGTGGCCCCTCTTCCATTGAGCTCTCCCCTACTTTATGGTGTAAAAAACAGTTCGCTGTCTCACTTCTGGAAGCCACTGTTTCTCCAACTCATCTGAGTTTCTTTCAATGGAGAACGAAGGGTTCTGATAGAAAGCTATTGCTACGCCATTCTTTACACCTTTATTTCTATACCAATATATCAGTATTGAAAACCATGAGCTCACAGTAATTCTAATCCAGTTGCATGGGGTTCACTCCAGTTTGGTAGCTTTTCACTGCAATCTCGTACAGTGAGAAATCCTTCTCCACAGCTGCCTATTTAATCTGCAGAACCTAGACCAAGTGAAAATGCGGGCCTTTATCCAAACAACAAGGAAAAGTTGCCTCTAAAGGTAGGAAAATAGAAACCCTTTTCTTTTTCCCCCACGCTCGCTTCCCTCATTCTCCTCTCTCTCTCCTCCCACCCCTCCCTCTCCCTGACCAGTAATGTGTTTTTATTTGCTATCTCACATTCATTAAAGAAACATTAAAATGACGGGTTACTGGCATGAATTTTGCTGTCTATTTTTATATAGTAGACTATCAGTCTTAAATCCAAGGGTGCTTTTAGCTTTGATTGCAGAGTCACTGATCTCACACAAATCCTGTTTTGGAATTCACACGCGCTTATTTATGAGGTTCTCACCATGACAGGGAAACGGGGCACGAACCTAACTCAGCTGGCTCATCGATGCGCGCGTTCTTCCCGCGTGCTTTAGATTTGGCTTCCTGCTGCCGAGACTGCACTGAAGGACAGGAACCATGGCTTTTCCTATCATTTCCTTCCTTCCATGTTATTTTCACCACCAGTGATTACCCTGATTAACCAAAGTAAGGGCCCTTGTGATGGGCCTGGCCTATTCCATCACCTTCCTGTCTTGAGGTCAGCTGATTTGGGACTTTGAGTTGGTGGTAAACGTCCTTTTGGTTCAATGTAGCCTCATTGTGGACGTGTTACCTTCTCATGTTGACAGGCGCTGCCTCCCTTCCAGCATTCCAGGGAGAGAGTGCACAGGCGTGAACATCACTGAGAGCTCAGGCTTTCGCCCACTATACGGACTTTGGGATACTTTGTGGTGAGAAACCTCTGGATGTTGTCTAGTTTATGATCAGGGTCCCCACTGGGCCTATCACTGAAGAGGAAAATGCCACTGAGCTACATAAATAACAGGCCAGTAAGCCATTGATGTCTTATCAGGCTTTGGGGTTCTGAACTGGGCAGCGAGAGTTAACTGTGGGACCAGCCTACCCGAAGCACAATGTCCATGTCCAAGTACAGAGAGAAATGCAAGTCACTGTGCTGGGGAGGCTGCCAACATTTGCAAACACAACTGAAAATGCCTCAGATAAGATAATACACAGTAAAAGGGACCTAGAGAATAAATGCCTACAAGAAACAAAGAGACTATTGAGACAGGTGGGACTGAGATGATGAACATGTGTTATTTTAGCCACTTGGGTAACAAGTATATACAAGGGTCCTCTCTGGTGATGCAAGAGATTAAAGTGCAGCACTATGAAGATATCAGCAGCCACTGCAGCATGAGTTCCATCCCCAGCCATGGAGCTGACCCACATGGTGCAGCAGACCTCTCCTGCTCACCCACTGCTCCCCTCAGAAGTGGATTTCAGTGATCTGCCTGTTCTGTTCCCCACTCTGTCTCTGGAGAGTCTTCTCATCCCCTGTATCTTTGGCCTTTACCACAGTTCTTGTATGCATAAATAAATAAATAAATAAACAACATAAGAAGTAACTTCTGTTCAAAGAAGCCCATCATGGGCATTTAACCATGGACATAGGAATGTGTCAGTCATGGTACTGAGTTTAATGGACACCCCTCCCTGCCCTGCAATGTTCATGTCTACCCAGAACCTTGAAAAACGACCTTACTTGAAAATGAGTTCTTTGCAAATGTCAGTAGTTAAGATGAGGGCATATTGGGTGAGTGTAGACCATCAATCCAGTGATCCATGTCCTTAAAAGATGCAAACGGGGCCCTCCCTGGTGGCGCAGCGGCTTAAAGCACAGCACTGAGAAGCTAAAGCCACTTCCGCATGAGTTCGATCCCCGCCTGCCCCGGAGGTGACCACATGGCTCAGCAGACCTCTCCTGACCCGCACGCTGCTCCCCTCAGCAGTGTACTTCATCGATCTGCCTGTTCTGCTCCTTGGCCTGTCTCTGGTGAAGCCTCTCGCCGCCCCTGAGCCTCTGGCCTGTACCCCAGTTCTGTATGCACACATAAATAAATCTTTAAAAAAAAAAAGAATAATCTGGGAGGTGACTTAACACTGCTCTATGTCTTTGTTGATAAATGAGTTTGCTTTTGTAGAAAATGAAAAATAAAACCCGAAGCTGTTTGTGAAGGAAATGCACCTGTATCTAGCATAGAGTAGAAAACTCATGGAATTGCTGGGAATGTTTTCCCTACTACAACACCAAACAAAATCAGAGTTCATAGAAGTTAAAAAAAAAAATGTAATCAAATATCACTGCCAAGAACATTCAGACTATTTCTTTCCTAAAGCTGAAAGGTCAGTTGAATAAAAATAGTTAAAGTGAAAATGTTAGTGTTTCTTGATTTTACTTTCCCAGTGAGTATATAAAAGGGTGTATTGTGTGAATATTTGTTATCTTTTAAATGTTCAATTTTTCTCTGATTGTAACAGTGAACATCCAAGTGCAGAAAATCTGAAATTCATGTAAAAGAATAGCATAGTACAAGGCTCTTGTTACCACATAATAGAGAAAATAAAACTGTAAAATTTGTATCTTCCTCAAAAGATTTTTCTTTTAAGTTTTTTGATTAACAGTGAAGTAGCTTGTTTAATTTGCAGTTTTTGTTACTACTAGGAACAATTTTATTGACCTACTATCAGGTACCAACTTTTCTTTCAATTTTTCTAAGATTTTTCTTACTAATTTAAATAAGGTCTTGCAGTCATAAAAAAATCACTAATTAGTTTTCTGTCTTATTCATGGCAAATGATTTTTTTCTAAGTTTCCTTACTGCCTTTTTTAGGGGGGAATGTATTTTTATGTCCACAATTTCCATTTTTTATAGTCACACATACTCATTAGTAAAGCAAAAATGCCTATATTTAAAAAAATCTTCATTGTGGAATTTTACTTCAAATTTTACTGAAAATGCTTTTTGATAGGAGCCTCCTTCAATCTGAATTCCTTTCAATATTGTGCTTTGAAATAAAATCCCAAGGCCCTCCATGGTGGGCAACAGGTTAAAGCACAGCACTATGAAGCAAGCC
>NW_004567106.1:63364980-63368850 GCF_000260355.1 Condylura cristata | reverse complement strand
TGGTGTACAGGCCAGAGGAGCAAGGGTAGAGAAAAAGTGGGGAACAGAACAGGCAGATCGACAAAATTCACTGAGGGGAGCAGCGGGCAAGATAGGAGAGGCCTGCCACGCCACGTGGGTCAGCTCCAGGGCAGGGAACTAGACTTAGACTGTAGGATGATAGGGCTGAGTTTTCACCCCTAAGCCACTAAGGAGGCCCATATTTGTTAAATTTGTAATGACAAATGCTCATGTTGTTATTTTTACATTTCTTCATAGTTACATATTTCATAAGAAGAAATTATAGAAAATAAATATTCCAATGTAAACAGTTTTCTATTCTGACTCACTTAGCAACTTTGCTTATTCCGCCTTGCATGTCTTTCCCACCCCTTTCCCAGAAACTCACACCCCCACACCTCTCCTTCAAGGCGCTTTTGTGGATCGTACATGTCCTGCCGCCACGGGGCCAGAGGCTTTGGCATGCCCGTGTCAGAGACAGGATGGGAGAATGAGGAGGAGAAAGGCAAAGCAGGCCCCGAGGAAGAGGACAAGTCACCTGAGCCCATCTGCCTTGGAACTTGACTCTGTCACTTCCAACCTGGGCTCCTTGAAGGGCTTCTCAGGCCTTCATTCCTCTGTCCTCTTCTGTGAAACAGGAACACAATGCCCCCCCACCCCCACACCCACGGGGAGGCGGCAGGCTTCGAGGAGCAAACACATTCAGAAGCACTCCAAGCATGGCACAGAATCAACTCTACACATGTTGGTTATTCTTTATTCTTTTGAAACCTTTGCATCCTTACAGTTAGCACAGTTCTGTGTGATTAGGTCAAATAATTGGAAAAAACTATCACCTGCTTAACTGAGTTATGGCCCTGGGTTTATCTGCTCCTGGCAGCACACGCTGCTCTAGATACAACAATGTCATGACTCTGGTTTACAAGATCTACAAGTTCAGGTAAGCTTGGTTAAAACAGGATCGAGGTGGAAAACGTTACGTGCTAATAAAAAGAGAGGAAGACTGCGTGCGACGTGATCTTATCAGGGCCTCAGCTTCAGTACTCTTCATGGAAAGGGAATTCATCCAAATGAGACAAGCTGCAGGAAAACAAGCAGAAAGAGGAATGTGGGACATTAGGCTCACGTTGAAAGTTATCCTTGTCTAGTGTTCTATGGTCTTTCTGCTCTCTCTTGGGTTCCTTTCTCCAAGATTCTATGAGGGTTCCCACATCAGCCTTCCATCAAGCTGATCTGAAAGCTGTGCTGAGGAAGGAGGCAAGAAGTGACCAGAGCTCCAGAATAAGCTTGTAATGAAAGCTGGTAAGCCTGGGACGAAGCAAGTGCGTGATGCCTTTTAAGAATTTGCTCTCATTTTCACAAAACTGTGTGAGGGAGGATCTCAGCAGAGTAGTTTGAGACTATTGTGAGCATTAATAGTATATGCAAAGGGTTAGCATGCCTGGAACATTCTCAGTTAAGACTCAGTAGGTGTTAGCTGTAAATGTCAATGTTGTGAATAAAGAAACCAACTATTCGTGGAAGAAATGGGATTTGAACGAGGTGGACATATTCCTGTGCTCTTTGACCTTCATTGTGATGGAGAAAGGAATAGAAAGCAGGCATCACAAGACTGACTCACACAGGGAGTTGGGGGCAGAAGGGATTAGCATGGCCATTGACACAGCTATAGACACCAAGAACCCACTCTCTCTCTGGTGAATCCTCTGGCCTGTACCCCAGTTCTTTATATATAAATAAATAAGATTTTTTAAAAAGAAAGCAAGATCCTTTGGGCCATGGCCTAGATTACAAGCATAGGGTCCAAGCAAGTAGCAGACTACTGTAGGCCTTGTCTATCATAGACCCAAAAGGTGGAAATTAAAGACATGGTGATGGAGCCCTTTGTGGGATCTCCTTTCCCTTACAGGTTCTATTCAAAATCAACAAGCTAGGCTCACAAGGAGAGAGCCCCTCCCAAAGCCTGTATCAGTACAGTCTCTGCCCTGCTTGAGCACCCGTCCTCTGCCCATCTGAGCTTATGCACCCACTCTCTCCCTCTGCAGGGCAGCAGCCTCCTGACTGCCCCCAGGACCTGTACCTGCCAAGACTTCTCTGCACTGACCTCCCTCAGTGGAGACCACTCTCCTAAGGCCACCTGCAGGATTCTCTCTGCAAACCTGTCCCTTCCTGAGCAGCTCTTCCTGCCCGCTTGTGCCTGTACAAATGTCCAACACTCCTGTCCTTTTCCCTAGTAAACCTGTTCTTTAAATATAACTGACGTCTCTGTGTCATGGAGAAACCTGTCTGGGAAACTCACCGTGTGCTGCTGAAACAGGAGCTCTGGTGAACCTTTCCCAGAGTGAACCCAAGCGCCCTGCACTCCAAACCCGCTCACTCCAAAAATGACATCAGTTGGAAGGGTGGGTGGTGTAGAGAAGTACTTTCACCTCCAGAAAGGTCATTTTATGTCTGACCTTCTGCTCCGTCCTTTTGTAACAGGGGCGTCCCCAGGAAAAAGAGAGGTTCCAAGTTCCCTGCCCCACCCCAAGGAGGGTGGAACTAAGCAGGGAGGAGAAGAAACTGAAGAGAAGTGTGCAGAAGGAAGCGGGATGGAGCCAGAAGGAGATCCGAGGGAGCAGAGAGATGTGAAGAAGCAGCTCTGGTCTCTTGGTCCTGGGCGACTTGAAACATATGTGGGTGAGAGACTCGTGGGGAAGTGACTATGGCAGAGTTTATCTTGATTTTGATTCTGCTCTTTTACTCCCAGACTTGTCTGGCCATGTCTGACCCTTTTTCATGGGCTCCTGCCAGAAGTTTCCTTACACTTGTACTGGGCTTTCAGGCCTTGCTTTGGACCAATCCCTTTAGGGTGGACTTTTACCCACACGGGGATGGGTAACTTTGGGTTCTTGACTTGGAAACTATATTCTCTGTCTTTTCTGTAGTGCACACTCATTGTACTAAAGTTCTTCTCCATTAAAGGTCTTATGTGTTTTGTTTTGAGCAGTCAGGCTTGGGGGCTCAAGGGGTTCAAGGGTGTTCTCTCCTTGCGCTGTAACACTTTTCATTCTAAGTTGTTGCTGTCTTGTCCTTCTCTCTGACAAAGTTAGCATGTGTGAGATGTGCAAAGTGGTGTGGGATGGATATGTAATAACACAAAGTGCCAACAACATTTGAGATGTGGAAACACTTTTTTAAAAAATTTAAGAAATTATTTATTATTTAAAAAAAAACTGTGGGAGACAATCAGGTTGTCATGATTAAATTAAATTGGGAACCAGAAAAGGAAAGGAAAAGAGAATTACAAAGGAAGAAGGATGAAGAAACACTTTGAGAACTGACACCATGAGGAAAGGAGTCAAAAGAATTACAGGTTTCCCAGAAGATGAGGAGAGAGACCAAGGAACTGAGAAGCTATTCAAGGAGATAACTGAAGGGACCCTCTCAAGCATGAAGGAGGAATTGAAAACAGATGGGCAGGAAGCTAGAAGAACACCAAATTACCACAATGAAAGGAAAACTAAAGCAAGACACATAATATTAAAAATTATGAAACTGACAAGGACAAAGAAACAGATAACCTACCGAGGAAAAGCAGTCACGTTGACGTCAGACTTCTCCAAAGCATCACTAAGGGCAAGAAGAGGAGAGAGATTAATTTAATAAACTCCAAGTCAACAAATTCCAACCAAGAATGCTCTGCAAAGCTCTTCTTCCTTTATGATGGAAAAATGAAAAACACTCTCAGACGAACAAGAGCTCCATAAATTCATTGTTACTAACACTCCCACTGCAAATATATATGCACATGTATATAGGGGGGAGAGAGGGAGAGAGAGAGAGAGAGAGAGAGAGAGAGAGAGAGAGAGAGAGAGAGAAAGAGAGAGA
>NW_004567106.1:63352505-63364565 GCF_000260355.1 Condylura cristata | reverse complement strand
CCCACTCTGTCTCTGGTGAATCCTTTCACCGCCCCTGAACCTCTGGCCTGTACCCCAGTCCTGTATGCATACATAAATAATCATTCTTTTTTAAGAAGGTTAAATGATGGAAAACGATCAAACTAAAATAGGTAAAAGAGACACATTAAGTCATTATGACTAACGGGACAATATATCCAGAAGACATAACACTCATCAACACATACTCACCCTCTTAATTCTCAGGATAGAAAGAACATAACATAATAAAGGCCATATATGACAAACCTATAGTCATTATCATTTTCAATGGTGAAAAGCCTTTCCCTGAAGCCCTGGAACAAGATAAGGATGTCCACTCTCATACTGCTTTTCAATATAATACTGGAAGTCTTAGCCAGAGAATAAAACAAAAGAAAGACATGAAGTAATCCAAATAGAGAAAGAAGTAAAACTATCATTATTTGCAGATAATATGATAATATACATAAAGAACCCCCCAAAACTCCACATCGAAATAATTAACTCTTTTAGTAAAGTGGCAGGATACAAAATTAACACACAAAAACAGTAGCTTTCCTCTATGCAAACATTGTCTGAAGAAGAAATATTACTTAAAGAAAACAACCCCTTTTATAATTGAAACAAACAAATAAGCCTAACAAAAGAGGAAGGATCTATACAGAGAATATTATAAAACATTTTAAAAAGAAATAGAAGAAGACATACTAACAAAAAAATAGAAATACACTTCCTGCTCATGGTTTGAAAGAATTAACATTATCAAAATGGCCATTTACAGATTCAATGCTATTCCAATAAAAATTTCAGTGACACTCTTCAAATAAATAGAACAAATATGGATGAAATTTATATGGAAACAAACAAACAAAAAACTCAAATAGCTAGGCCCTCCCTGGTGGCGCAGTGGGTTAAAGTACAGCACTGAGAAGCTAAAGCTGCTTCCACATGAGTTCGATCCCCGCTTGCCCCGGAGGTGACCACATGGCGTGGCAGACCTCTCCTGACCCGCCCGCGGCTCCCCTCAGCAGTGTATTTCGTCGATCTGCCTATTCTGCTCCCCACTCTGTCTCTGGTGAAGCCTCTCGCCACCCCTGAGCTTCTGGCCTGTACCCAAGTTCTGTATGCACAAATAAATAAATCTTAAAAAAAAAAAAAACTCAAATAGCTAACCTCTCCTGACTAAAAAGAAGGGATGTGGAGATGTCAAACGTCCAGACTTCAAGCTGCACTACTGTTTAAAGTAGCAATTCTACTACCACTCATTCTTCCTATTGATTTTATTTCACTTTATTTTTCTGTATAGATTTTATTCTATTGACATAGATCTTGACTTATTTCGGCACTCCCGCCATAAAGAAGAATAAAGAAGTTAGAATAATAGAACAGAATAGAGAAGCTAATAATGCCATCTGACTATTTTGTCAGTTGTACGATTCATTCTTAATTGTCATATGTATTTTGAATTAATGAATATAAGCCTGTAGATGCGGGAAATTTGTCTAGTGAATATCCCAAGTGCCTAGAAAGTGTCTGGCACATGGTAGATGCTTAATAAAGATTTACTGAGTGAAGGAATGAGTAACTCTCTCTTAAAATTCTAGCTCTATGGCCCTCCCTGGTGGCGCAGTGGGTTAAACACAGCACTGAGAAGCTAAAGCCACTTCTGCATGAGTTCGATACCCACCTGCCCCGGAGGTGACCCACATGGTGCGGCAGACCTCTCCTGACCCGCCCACTGCTCCCCTCAGCAGTGTACTTTGTAGATCTGCCTGTTCTGCTCCCCACTCTGTCTCTGGTGAAGCCTCTCGCCACCCCTGAGCCTCTGGCCTGTACCCCAGTTCTGTATGTACAAATAAATATTAAAAAAAAAAATTCTAGCTCTACACCCAGAATTTCAGATAGTACACAACAAATTAGGGCTGTCTTTCCTCATAATGACTCCTGCATATACAATTTTCATAAAATACTATTAGAAGATAGAAGTAGTCAACTGCCTTCCAGCTAACCTTGTACCAGTTTAGAAAAACTGACCTCCCTCCTCATTACCATGACCCAGTGCCACTTACTGCTTTATGTGGCAGTATCGCCAGTTCCTGTTGAAGCTGAAGATGGTGGCCATCTCCTCATCACTCAGTTGAAAGTCAAAAACCTGGAAAAGCAAGTATCCCAAACATGATCTCCAGCCACTCTGGCTCTGAGAGAGGTTACCTCCATGGTACCACTGGCCACACATGTTCCTCTCATTCTATCCACGGGATATGAACTTGGCTCTACGCCAGGTCTTACATAGAGAGTGCAGCATTTATTGGGTCTAGGAGGACAAGTTAGGAAGCATTATGTTGGGTATGCACATGAATGCTCCCCAGTGGACTATGGGTTCTTCCAGAAAGACAAGTCTTCAAGTATGGCTCACACCTCCCCTGATACTTGGAGTGGAGTGTTTGGGCCAGGACAGTTGGCTCTTGGGTATGGCCATGGCCCAAGTGATCAACACAATCACAGTTCTTCTCTCTGGTAGTGAGAGGCGCAGCTGTGCTCAGACTGTCAGACATCACTGGTTGCCCCCCACCCAGCACATCTTTGGCCCACATGTCAACCAGCTCAGCTCTCAGCTCTCTGGAGGTCAGTTCCCTGCCTGAGAGGGGACAGACTGGCAGGGATGGGGGGGGGAACACACAGACAGCACAGGGCTGGGATGAGAGGCCTAAGGAGAGATTCCCATCTCCACTGAGGAAAATCAGGGCCAGGATCTTACATTAAAGTTCTCAATGATGCGTGTCGGGGTCACAGACTTGGGGATCGTGGCCACATTCCTCTGGATGAGGAACCGGATCAGAATCTGCATAGAAAGAGACATTGTGTTTGCACTTATCCAAGCACCCCCTTCTCCTGAAAGAAATGACTATATCTTTAGGTACAATGGCCAACAATGATTAAGCCCTTCATGACATCCTGATGCATGCTTGTCCTCCAATCTGTATCTCCCTTAATCCTTACAACAATCCTATGGTTTTCCTATTTAAAAACAAAAACAAAAACAAAAAAAAAACAAGGAAAGTTACTTGGGGTAGTGTTTGAGACATAAGGCTGGCAAACAGCGAAGGTTTTTCTCTGCTCCAAAATCCTGCACTTATTGCTGAAGTAGGGCTCAGCAGGAAGTTGCCAAGACAATGCTATCTATGTTTCAAACAAAACACCAACGGTATTTCCTGGGGGTCCAAACAGTGGGCTTCCTTTCTCAATTTCTTCTTCAAGGGGTTAAAAACAAGGAGTGAAATATAAGACTGATTTGCTGGTGCTAAAAATCCAACCCACCAAGCAAACAAGAAAGCATGTTGTTGTACCTGGGCTGTGGTCCTTTTGTGCTTTACAGCAATCTCCTTAATCTTGGGGTCCTCCAGTAGGGAAGGGTCATCTGACTTGGCCCTGGGGGTAGAAAGATGGCTGATGTAGATGATCACCATGGCTAATGATGAGGAAAGGACAGAAAAGTGGGAAAGGAGGTGCCACAAGACCAGAGACCTGGTTCTGGTGAAAACTTTTTAGAGTGAACCCCAAGACCCCACTCTTTGATCTCAACAATTCCACAAACAACTTTGTCTACCATGGGTGGGAATATTGCAACAGTGACTGTCCGTCTTCATGTGGGAGACCTGAAAACTTTGTGTCTTACCTTTGTACCCACCCTACATTTGACACAGGCTCGTCCAATGTTGGCAGCAGAACAGGAGTATTCTCAGAACATTAGGCTTTTTAAAAAAAATCCCATCCCCCAGCTCCCACTGTTTATATGAGCCAGACACACTGCCTTAGACATTTTCCTTTTTGAAGACTTAGAGTCTCATACCAACATTAACTAAATCGAAAAGAATTCTTTAAGAGTATCAAAGATCTCTCAGAAGCCTTACCAAGGTCTCTCTGGAGATCCCAGCGGACTATACGCAGTGACAGTGATGCCCTTAGAATGACAGTACTGGATCAGTTTCTCCTGTGTGAGGTATGGGTGGCACTCGACCTGCAAGAGCAAACCATCCCCATCAGAGGGAAGCAAACCTGCTCTGAAGTGCTCAGAGGGAGAGTTCTCCACATGGAAAAGATGGCAAAGCAAAGGCCAAATACCACCCAATGCCAGTCAAAGCAGATCCCAAGACCCAGCTCACAAAGAGTCTTAGTAACTGTCCATGAGACACAGCACAGGACATTGACTTGCTTTGGATGTTTGAGAAGTAATGGGATTAGACCCTTAACCTTTGCTGAACAGAATTTACCTGGTTAGTCACAGGCTTGTGTTTCAGTCCAGGTTTGTTCAAGATTCTTTCGATTTGCAGGTGGTTAAAGTTGGAGACCCCAATGGCTTTCACCAGCCCCTCATCCACGAGCTCTTCCATGACCTGTGGTAGAAAGGAACACTATTGGGGGCCCTCCCTGGTGGGGCAAGGGGTGAATGTGCAGCACTACGAAGCTGTCCACAGCCACTGCAGCACAGAGTTCAATCCTCAGCTGAAGTGACCCACATGACACAGCGGACCTCCCCTGCCTCACCCATTATTCCCCTTAGTGTATTTCAGTAGATCTGCCTGTTCTGTTTCCTACTGCCTCTGGTGAATCCTCTCACCCCCTGAACCTCTGGCCTGTACCCTAGTTCTTACAGGGACTCTGACTCAGATGGGTCCTCTCCTTGGGAGAGGAGAAACATGAAAAGGAAATTCCAATTCAGGCCGTGGATGCCCATTAAAGGGTAGTTCAAGTCCACCACCCACCATGAAACTAGCAAATAAAAGTGAAGACTTTAGGGCCTTCCCTGGTGGCACAGCAGGTTAAAGCACAGCACTGAGAAGCTAAAACCACTTCCGCATGAGTTCAATTCCCGCCTGCCCAGGAGGTGACCACATGGCGCGGCAGACCTCTCCTGACCCGCCCTCTGCTCCCCTCAGCAATATACTTCATCAGTCGGCCTGTTCTGCTCCCCACTCTGTCTCTGGTGAATCTTCTCACCGCCTCTGCACTTTTGGCCTATACTGCAGTTCTGTATGCATAAATAAATAAATCTTAAAAAAAAAAAGTGAAGACTTTATAGGCTTGTTTTCCCCTCACCCAAACCTCGGTGACCTGGGTTAGCTCCAGAAAAGGCCACAGCATGTGAAGAAGCATTACTTGTGTGGGTCCTGGGCCACTCTGTCCTATAGGAATCATAGGTTGGTTTGCAGTAGTATCAAAGTCACTAGGGAAGGACAAGCAGAATTGCCCTGGCAGAGGCACCCATGCCAGCAGGTGGCTGAAGTTTAGTGACTACTCAATTACCAAACCAACATCCCTAGTGCAGAACTGCGCCGACCTAAGGGACAGGTATCTTTTCATAAGTTTTAACCTCAAGCAATGTTTTTCTGCATTTGCCCAACAATATCACCTGGGTTGATCAGCAGCCCCAAATTCTTCATGTCCAGACCCTGCCCAGAGCCTTCAAGATATAGTTGTAAACAATGTGTTTCCATCTACTGAGAATCCAATGAAAATCTGGGTTTCCTTTTGGAGAACAGTCACTACACTAAGGTGTCTCAGGTAATTCCACATGAGCATGGTGCTGAGATTCAGGAAGGCCAGAGAAGGAAGGGTCACAGCTGTCTGGGAGACTTTATAGGTGAAGTTTAAACAGGGACTTCAGTAATTTGGTAAGAAGAAATTAAAAAAAACAGCTAGTGTGGGAAGAAAGATGTAGCAATTGCCTCGGGAAAAGCACCAGTGTGAAGTGTTGAGTGGATACTTCTTCCAATGGTTCTCAAACTTGAATGCAATTTAGAATCACCTGAGAGCTTCAAAATACACTGAGATTTGGATCTAACCTTCTACCCCAGAGAGATTATGTTGTTCTGGGGTGTAGCCTTGGCTTGGAGATAATTTTTTTTATCAAATCAGGTGATTTTAAGGCCTAGTCAGTGCTGAGAACCACCAGCATGGATGATGTAAGGCTTCACAGTGGGCAAAGTTTAGAAATGATGAGATCATTGGCCTGAAATGAAATGCCCACTTCACCAAAAGAGGATAAAAGTTTCTGTGCGTCCTGGATATGGTGTAGTTTGGGTGTGTGATGCATCTTGAAGTCTTTCCTCCTTGCTATTGTAGGACAGTCAAGGTTTCTGCTGACCTGGTTGTAATTCCACAGGAACATCTCCACTTACATGTTCAATCCTGTCTCTGATGCTGATCATCCAAACCTTTTAAAGCCTTCCAAATCTCTTATTAAGCATTTTCTCTCAAACCCTTTCAAATGATAAAGAAAGCACTGTGAAAATCAGTGTGCTTTTTGCAGAGAGCAAAGACATAATAACCATAGTTAACCCCATCATAAGAGCTAGCGTGAAAAAATATCATGGAAGCCACCATAGACATACGTATGCTGGTCTTCACATTTCACAAAGCATAATTCCTGAGATATTTAAGAGGTCTTGTCTTACAAGGGCAATAAACATAACAGAGCTCTCTCATCAAATTTAATGCAAAAGTTGAATCTGCTGAAATCTTAGGCGATATGGGCTATATTACAGGTTTTGCCACAACTTTAATTCTCAGGAATATGTGAAACAGTCACTGGGTTGAGTCCATATCCATACATAAATCATTATATTGCTCATTAATTCATCACTCCTGAGATTTTTCTCTAGTAGGAGGCCATATGTTGACCTTCTACAGTTGAGTACTAGAATTCAAGTTTCCTCTTATGGCTACCATTTTGGTACCAACAAGGGAAGGCAATAACTTCTGTTGAAGAGTCGGGCATAATAATTATTGTAGTGAATATATCAAGCAAGTACTTAAGATTATGTAGTTGGATAATGAATGACTTGTGTGGTCATTGAAACACAGAATATATAAATCTATAAAAAATATAATTTTCAGCTGTATTTTGAATCCTCTTTCTAGTACATAGGTTTAACCAAACTCATGACTTGTACAGCAGTGATGGTCTGTGATATTTTACCAAGAACTTATATATAATTATACAATGAACTTATATATAATTATACAATTAACATAGTGGAATATATGACAGATATATAGCTTAAGATTTCCCCAAGAGTATTTGATGTATTTCTATGTACAAACTCTCACTCATGAGCTATATTTCTAATAAGTTATTACTTAGTAAACATTGAACACTGCTCTTTTATTGCTGCTAATTTGACCTGTAGAATAAGACAAGATCTCTTAAATATCTCAGGAATTATGCTTTGTGAAATATGAAGACTAGCATACATCTATGGTGGCCTCCATGGTATTTTTTCACACTAGCTCTTATGATGGGTTAACTATGGTTATTATGTACTTGCAAATGACATAGCCTTGTAGAGCAAATCCAGTGATAACATTGAGGGTCTTTATCAGGACTGTAGTGTTTGGGATTTATTTATTTATTTTTTTTTTTGCGTTTTCATAGAACACAGACCGCCTCATAGCAGTTTACACATTACCCATAGAAATCCAGATAACTTTCTCCATCCTTCCTTTTAAGAGGCTTCTGTTGCTACTAACAAGTTTAGTGATCTACCTGCCAAAGGTAATTCCCTTCAAACACTGCTAATGTCACCATTATGAAATGATTGTTTTTTGCCTTTCCCTCAGTTAGCAAATCAACTTTACTATCTAAATTTTCTTTCTATCTAAATTTCTTTAAAAATTTCAAAACAGCAAGAGTGTTGTATATACAGAGAAGTACCTTTGGACAAGGCCAAGAAAATTACATTTAATTTAATTATATTAATGGTAAGCTCTTCAGGTAGTAAAGACTTAATATACTTTCAAGTTGTAAAACAATATAAACCCATAACTGCAACCACAGTGAACCTCAACTTGGCAAAATGCCTTTCACTCTTGGACTTATCACTATTCATTTATAATTTTCATTTACTTTGTTCTCTACCAGTATTTATACCTGGATATAGGGATTTCAGAAAAAAATTAATCTGAGAAAGACCTTCATGCCTTAATTCAATTTAGAATAGGAATTCTACAGAATGGGTTATTACTAAATCTGGATCTAGTTCATACCCTCTGGGATATGAACTAGTGAATTCACTGCGTACCAAGTACCATGATAAGGATTTGAGTGACTTGGTGATTAGACTTTTGTGATGAATAGACCTAGACCCAATCCCAGGTCTGCCACAAAGTTAATGCATGACCAGAAAAAGTCAGCAGCCTCTCTAGATCTCAATTTCCTTATTTGTAAATGGGGATGGTAATGGTGCAGGCTTTGTAGAACTGGATGACTAAAACGGCTTCATTACTAAAATAATCCATGGCACAGATAACTTTAGATGTTATTTCCTTTAATCTTTAAATGACCACGTCTTAAATGCTATTGCTTTGTAGCATTATAAGGTCTTTTTTTTTTTAATTAAGTTGAACCTAGGTGTCAAGAAATTAAATAACACTTATGTCACTCAGCTAATAAAAAATACAAAGATCCTGGGCCCTCTCTGGTGGTGTAACGGGTTAAACTGCAGCACTATGAAGCTATCCACAGCTACTGCAGTATGAGTTCGATCCCTAGCCAGGGAGCTGACCCACATGGCATGACAGACCAGTTCTGACGCGCCTGCTGGTCCCCTCGGCAGTGTGTTTCAGTGAATCTGCCTGTTCTCCTCCCGACACTGTCTCTGATGAATCCTCTTACCACCACTGCACCTCTGGCCTGTACCCCAGTTCTTATATGCATAAATAAATAAATCTTAAAAAAAAAACAACACAGATCTAGGGCAATCCCTATCTTCCATATCTCTCCCCTAGGCTTCACAACAGCATTTATCTTTCAAATTGAGATAGATTATATTCCCAGTCTCATGAGGAGTCAGTCTGAACCTTTGAAAATAATGTAATTAAATAGCATCAAGTACCTGGGCTTGTTCTCACTGGTGTACACCCTTGGGGATGGCTGGGGAAATTTTTCACCCCCAGCACAACTAGAAGATGGAACCTACCTCCCAGGCATCCAAGAAGGTGGCTTTCCCAGGGAGAGCATTGCCTTTATCATCTTTGGGGAAAAATTCCTTCCCAGCCTGTAAATGCAGGACAAAATGTTTAGTACATTACACATCTGAACACATGGTTCTGCAAAATGAGGTTTCAGGACCTAGACCATGCTAAAGAACCACATTCACATATGATTTTATCCAGCTCTAGTGTATAAACTTAAGTTTAATATATATGTGTGTGTGTGTGTGTATACATACATACATACATACATATATACACATATATATATAAATCTAATCTACCAGCTCTAGCGTACTAATCTATAAAAATTCATGTAATTTAGAAACTGATGGATTGACTTTGAAATCTACTGTTAGCCGCTCCAAAAGCCACCATCACCAACATGGGCATTCGTTTCATATATCCTGACCCCATGTACACTGAGGAAACCTTTAATTTCTGAACTACCAAGTAAGTCTTCACTTCCAAAGGAGTGAATTACTAGCGAAGTTATCTGCCAACTTTTATTCTTGCAGTGCCAAGAACCTTGGAATTGAGAATAGCCTGCCATCATCATCTCACTGGTCAGGAGGTGAGAAAGCTGGGTTTTTTTCTCCCCCACTTCCATCCCCACCCCCATCCCCACCCCCAACATGTCTCAGAAGCAGCAGGAATGGAGCCCCCCAAGCCAGGAGTGTAGTGTCTTTGCCTCCACACTTGGGCTTTCTTCTAAGAAGGCACTCCCAGGGTGTGCTTTTGTTAGCAAAACACTAGTCTTTTCTAAAATGTCATTATGTAAGAATTCCTCTGGGAGGAGACCCTTTGACATGGAATCAGGATAAAGGTGTAGGGAGGTTGCAGCTTGCCTGGGCTGTGAGGAGTCATAGTTTCTCTCAGAAAAATCTAGAAAAAAAATCTAGGCATGTGGACATCTCAACAGCTACATATGGGTGCTGTGTCCCTTCCAGAGCAATATCTTTGTGCTCCATTGCCTCCTTCAGACAACCTACAGTTTAAGTCTCCAGGGGCAAGACTTGTTTCAGCCCACCCCCACTCCAGTCATGGTCCCATACTACATTCCAACATCTGCTTGGGAAGTGAATATTGGGACAGGGTGTAGCTCCAACCTGTAGTCCCTGAGGCCAGTGAATAAGGTAGATGTCCAGATAATCCAGTTTCAGATCCTGGAGGGTCTTCTGACAGGCTTTCTTCACGAGTGGTCTCTCAAAGAAGGTGGGCCAAAGCTACAAAGCATGACAGTGAGGCATCAAGACCAAGGAAGTTCTCCTTGTTTGTCTCCCTGCTGTTTGGCTGAGAGCCTGAATTACTAATGGGAGGCAAAGACCATGTATAGCAAGGTTGGTTGAGATACAAGATTCAGGTCTGCAAGATCACCTGGTGCTCAGCCAGCCAAAGATGTTTTTTAAGTGTAGAAGGCAAGGTATTTTCAACTCTTTCTGGCGTACTATTCAGCCGAGCACATCTGTGCACTGCTTCAAGATCTGTTATCTGTTTATGTAGTATTTCCTTCCCTGCTGTCGGCTCTCAGAGGGCAAGAACTGTGTCTAGTTTATAAATCCCAAAATCTTTACGCTTGCACATCCCCAAATGATCCTCTGCTTGCAATCCCACATCCCCAAACCCAAGTGATGACTCGCTAAGGAGTTTATCCAGACTCCTCTGCTGCAATAAGTGAGGCCTATTTGCTCCATCAGACACATGAATTCTCCATATATCTGTAACTAGTGATTTTTAGCAAGGTGAGTATAATTCTCAGTCTGCTCACCCAAACATCCTTTTTTACTTACACAAAACATTATTTGTGGGCCCTCCATGGTGGTACAATGGGTTAAAACACAGCACTACGAAGCTAGCTGCAGTCACTTCAACACAAATTCAATCTCCACCAGTGAGGTGACCCACATGGCGCAGCAGACCTCTTCTGACCCGCCTGCTGCTCCCCGCAGCAGTGTACTTCATTAATCTGCCTGTTCTGCTCCCCCCTCTGTCTCTAGTGAATCCTCTCACCACCCCACACCTCTAACCTGTACCTCAGCCTGTATGCATAAATAAATAAATCTTTTTTAAAAAAACATTATTTGTAACTGATCCTATACTACACAGAATTGAATGAAAGTCATGACAATAAAAAATGGTCCCATCATTTTCCAGAATAACCCCTGAATGAGAACCTCTGGGCCTTCCACTGAGAACACAGTACTAAAATGTGGGGCTTGGACCATCCTGGGCTGTAACTTAAGTTTTTGAATTGTTATGGGATGGATGGGCCCCACTTATGGGGAGCAGTGTCAAGGGCACCATCGTGGCTCGACAGAGCCATCCCAAATGGAGTAAAACCAACTGCAGGTGGGCAGGGTGCAATAGTATCTCCACATACCAATGACCTGAAGAGGATACACTTCTATCTAAAGATGTTGTTAGGCAGCAATGAAGAGGGGAAAATGAGAGTAGGTTGGCAGAATTCGGGGTGCTTCTGGCAGAATTCCCAGTACTTTTGCCTACTTTGAAGTACAATCCTCTCACCAAAGGAGTCCTACACACCTTGCTAACGATGAAGAGGTCCTCCCTCTTCACCGCCTTCTCTTGAATCTTCTCCTGGATGGCCTCCCCCACCTCATTCTCGTTCTCATAGATGTAGGCGCAGTCGATGTGGCGATATCCTGCATCAATGGCCACCTTCACAGCCTCTTTGACTTTGCCTGGGGGAGACTTCAAGGAACAAGAGAAAAGCAACATAAACCCTTATTCCTAGACCACCTAGAATGGGTCTGACACGGCCCAGCTCTTCCAAATTAAGTCTCCATACCAGGGAGGAAGCACACTTGAGACAACTCTTCACAAGTGAGGGATGGAAAGTGAATTGCCTTTAGGATGGTGGCCTCATGTCTGAGTTTAGCTAAGAAGCCATTCACTTCTAAATTCAGGTCCACTCTCCAGCTTTAGGGTGTCTCCAGGGGTGTGGAAGACACAGATAGCATCTACTACTACCCTTTATAATGACCAGGCTGAAGACAAGATTCTCAAGTAGCCCAGAGGTACTCTCAGGATAAAAGTGGTCAAGACGGC
>NW_004567106.1:63343585-63351900 GCF_000260355.1 Condylura cristata | reverse complement strand
AGAAAGAGGAGAACTAGAAAACCTTGAAGAATAGTTTGTTTTGCCCTTTGAAGGCAAGAACAGAGAAGGAAAACGTGAGAAATTCTACATTCTGTCTAACCTAGACAAGTCAAATAGTAAAAATTAAAGCACTTAATAGTGATTCTTCAGGAGAAATCTTATAGAGTTAGGTCCCCCCTCCCAAAAGTCAGATAGGTGTTTCTCAACAGGCCCAGAGTACCCTCTATTCACCTTGATATGAGAACTAAGACTTCATTAAGGTCCCACGAGACTCTGATGGTCCATTGCCTTTACCTAAGAATGTGGATTGCTTTGGGTTGAGAGCAGGGAGCGCCCTGCAGGCTAGGAGAAGCTTCTCTCTTGCCCAAGGCCCTGACCTTTCCTAATCAAAGAGGAGATCAATGTGTCCTAAGCTTCTGCCCTTTTCCTAATCTCCCTTTATGACCTAGAAAAATGTGGTTTGTCAATAAACATGCTCTATCTAAGAGCATGTTCTAGGTTTGCCAATAAATATGCTCTATCTAAGAATCCCATCTTTACTCGGAGTAAGGATGAGGTCACTCCCTTCTTACCCATTACATAAAGTCACCCTCTCTCTGTCCTTGATACCCCAGGTCCTAAAATGCAAGATAAATATTCCTGGTCCACTTCATTTTTCTTTAGAATTTACAACCAGGTGAATTTTCCACATGTATGTCATTAAATTCACATGTATGTTTTCCCTTTGTTCATCCATCTGATACTGTTTTGATTACTCCTCCAGCTCAAAAAGAACCTAGAAGTGTACCGAATGATTCATTTTATATCTGGGCAAATTCAAAGACAGCTTCTGGAATGAACACAGTGTAAACCTTCCTGGGAAAATGACATGTCCTATCCAGGTAGACAGGAGGGAAAATTCATCCACATAGACTGGAAGCCAGAAGCCACAACTATGCAAAATCTGAAGATTTCAGATAAAGCCAGCATGCACCTTCACCAAAGATCCTGAAGTCACACCAAGATTTAACCTTGGTACCCAGCCTGTCTCTCCAGCACATTCTTTAGAAACAGAGATCACATTGTCTTCCCTAGCTTTGGCATATCTTTAGAACAGGATAACTTAGAAGCAGAAGCCACTTAGTCAAGAATAATTCCATTTTTGAGATCAGAGACTCACAGTTCCTACCTATTCATTCTAGCTTGTGTTTATTGCAACAATTCTTGCAAATAAATTCTATAGGACTGAGTCTAGGGTTCAAATTTTATCCTCACTGTGATTACCTAACAGACTCTGAGATTTTATCTCCAGTTAACACTGGTAACTAGTTAGGAAGGTACTGTCATTATGGAAATAGACAGACGGAAGATCGAAAATGACACTAAAATATTTTAATTCACCTGAAGACAGTCATAGGCATCTTAATAGAGTCTGCAGGCTTCCCTGAGCCTGGGAAGCATCTTACTGGCTTTAGCACATGCTGTTAGCACATCTGGCTACCGGCAGGCTGGGAACATCCCCTGAAAACAGTGTTCTTAGATTACAGCACACGGGCATCCACTGGGATCTGTCTGGTTCCAGTGCTGGCCCCAAGCAGGCGCCCTTGAATGGAGATTTCCTGGGTCCTCACATGCTCCCTCCCAGGCAGAAGGCTGCACTGGCTGGAACAGCTGAAATGCAACCCCCCCCCAACCTATTTCCCAGGAATCCCCAAACCTAAGACCCCAGCAAGTGTCCTAGAGCAAGGGAGTGAAGGCGGAAAGGCTCCTGGGAGAGGTGCTTCCCTAAAAACAGGCGTTTGCAAGCAAATACTTGCAACCTGCATCTGGCCAGGAAAGTGCTCACCAAGAATGCAAGAAGCTATTCTTGGAAGCGTGCAGCATGGACCAGACCTGAGAAAGGAAAGAAACCTTGCTCCAGGACTCAGCCCTCACCCATCCAACCTCTCCTAGTGATGCAGAAGAGGAAATTGCCCCAAAGTCCCTAGAGAAGAACAGGTGTCCAAATAGTAGATTTACCTGCCAGGTGCCCAGGCCCACTATGGGCATCTTGGCTTTGGTGCTGAGCTCCACGAAGGTGGCCATGGTAGGGGCAGAAGGGTTCTGTGTGGGCAAGTGATGTATCCTACTTAATAGCCTGGGCCTGGATTCAGAGGGAGGAGCTGGAAGCTGGGGCGTGCCTGCATGAACAGGAAGTCCTCCCAGCCTTTGAGAGGTCTGATTATGTGAATGAACTTGTGCAAAGTTCCAGCTATGAAATGCACAGATTACTTTGTGAGAGTGACCAGCAATGTTGTAGCATTTCATTTGCTTTTGCTAGTTGGAAAACAAAGGCATGAGTGTCTTAATTGCATCCTATAAGTTGCTCTACGTTTTTAAACTCTTCCCTGCAAAAGCATGCAAATACCTATGCATCTGCTGGCAAGGTCTTCAGGTGCTAATATTGTCCAGATATTATTTAGGATTGTGTTTAATTATATGTTGTATTTAGAATGAAATGTCTATAATCAACATTTTTACTTATGTGTTAATAACCTATTTTAGGCTTAGAATGAACTTTTAAAATGCTGGTGACTTCTTTAAAAAAAAAAACAAAACATGGTGACAATGAAAAGATACTTACTCATGGACCTCCCTGGTGATGCAGGGACAAGCCTCAGTGTTGTCAAGCTATGGCCAACTACTGAGGTGCAAGTTCAATCCCAGCCAGGGAGTGACCCACATGGCACGGCAGACTTCTCCTGTCTCCCTACTGCTCCCCTCAGCAGTATATTTCAGTAGATCCACCTGTTCTGCTCCCCACTCTGTCTCTGGTGAATCTTCTCACACACACCCCCTCACCTCTGGCCTTGTATGCATAAATTAATAAAATACATCTTTTTTAAAAAATGATATTCGCTAGAGAAAAGTTAAAAAATATAGAAGATTTAAATAGGGAAGTGGAAATCACCTATTCTGACCACTCAAAATACCACGAAGGACAGTGGTATTTTCCTCCAGTCTTTGTCTTTGTATATATGTGATTCTATACAAGGTATATACAGTTTTAAACTTATTTTTCTATGCATTGATACAAAAATTCTTTTAAACATGGTTTTACATTCACTATCACTTTCAATGCTTGCCAAAGATTCTCTTTTATGGACATACTTCCATTTATTCTATAATCTCTGTTCTTAGCCATGCAAATTGTCCACTGCTTTGTTTCTATTATAAATAAAATATTTCAAGGAAGATCACTAATAGTAAAGCATCAGACACCATTTGAGTATTTTTAAATTAGTTCCACAGGAGAGCAATTACAATATCAAAGGAAATTCCTTTCCCAAGTGAGATGTGGTTTCACATTGAATTTTTTCCTGACTGCCATTTATAGAGTAAAATACCCCACTCTTAGTGATGCTTCAGTAATTATTTGGAAAGTATATAGACTTTACATCTTTTAATATTCTAAGAGATATACACATGTGCACACACACACACACACACATTTCCTATATAAAAAGGAAAATCTGTAGAAAACACACAAAAGATTAGGCAAGAAAATAAAAAGGGAACATACTTTCCCTTTTTCGGGAAAAGTATGTTCGGCCATCATTTTGTCACCTGCATTCCTATACAATGTCAGAACTGCCCTTCAGAAACCAGTTCAATCAGTCATAGGAGCCAAACCTTACAAGGTGCCTTTCAGATCAATCAAGAACAGAAAGCTTGATCACCCTGGGAAGGGTATGCCTCCCCCCAACATGGCTGGGAAAGCCTGGAGGGATGAGGACCGACGTATGACAAGGGACCCCAGAAGCTGATCGGTGGACGCCTTGTTGATCCATAAGTTTGAAACCCTGACTGGAGAACTAGGGCTAGATCTCAGTTCCAATACTGAGTCATCAAGCAGATGAGATGTGCCTGAAAAGCAGACTCATAATCCCTAATACAATAGATGATAGTTTCACCCCCTTTTCCTTTTTCTACTTCCCTTCTCCTTTTCTAGTTCCCCTCCAATTAATGCTGTATGATTATTCTACCAATAAAAAATCCAGGGTCCTGCCCTTCAGCAACCTCCTGCATTATGTAACTTGCCCCAGGACTCCTGTTTATCAGTGTGGTGTTACACCACGCAGCACATTCCCACATGGATCATTGTTATCTTTCTGGCCCATATTTTTGAAATGTTCAGTTTACTTGCTAACTCCCAAAGCGAGAATTGCACCCCACGTGCCAGGAAGCCTATGGGAAGAAGGTGTGAGTCTGGAATGAAAGTTTCTGGATGCTCAACCTATAGAGATACCATCACTACAGTTCCAAGGTGAGTGGGTCTGAGGGTGCCCCACCCCAGTCCTGGGAGAGCTGCCTAATTACCCAGCCCTGAAAGAAGCCACTGCGAGGAATGTGTCAGAGCTGAGAGGTAAACATAGGAAGTGGTAGCTACACAGCACATTCAGGGAATTATACAGTAGGCTACAGGATTTGTGGGGTCAGTCCCCCCAAAAAAAGAGTGACCCCAAAAGAAGAGTGAAGTGGCCTTTTCTCAGTAGGCACAGAGCAGATATCTTATCACCTTGATTTGAGAACGAGGGGTCAATCGAGGCCCCACAAGCCTCAGGAGGTTTATCATCACTCCATGCAAAAAGCTGATGAGGGTGGAGACTGGTGAAGGTCAAGAAGACAAGGGGAAGCTCTGTTCACTTTCAAGTCTTCCACCCCTCCCCTATGGAAGAAGAGAAAATGTACTAAGCTTCTGCCCTTTTCCTAGTCAAAGAAGCAATCACCGTTCCCCTTTCCAATCCAGAATGTAGTTCAGGGTGTCACCCAATTCTAGGTTTCTCAATAAACATGGTCTAAGACTCTCATCTTCATTCCGAGTAAGGATGAGTCACCCCTTTTGGTCTATCATGGGATGACACTGTGATTTGGACTCAAGTTCTCTCACGAAGTCCCACTAAAGATGTGGTCAGGTCTGGGTCATCTGGGATTGAAGCTGAAGGTGTTATAGGGCACCTCAATTCAGAGAAAGGCACCCCTGAAGCCCCAAAACCTGCCTGCTCTAAGTGGGTTCTGCCATCCGCCGCAACAAGACAAAACATATAAAGCTTTAATGAAAAGTGACTTTAATACAGTGAATATACAATATGGAACACAAAGAATGTAACTTCTAAATCAAACACCTGAAGTTACCCATCCCCTCGTGGGCAAAAGTCAACCCAAAAGGGATTGGCCCAAAGCAAGGCCTGAGAGCTGCCACAAGACTAAAGCACCTTCTGGCTGGGACCCATGGAAAAGGGTCAGAAATGACCAGACAAATCTGGGAGCAAAAGAGCAAAATCAAAATCAATATAAACACTGCCATAGTCACCTCCCTACAGGTCTCTCACCCACATCTGCCTTAACCAGTCCAGGGTCAGGAAACAAGCCTGGTTTCTTCATCACATGTTTGCTGCTCCATGTGGCTTCCTTAGGTCTCCTTCTCCATCTGCCTTCCCTCTCTTCTTCTCTCTCCTTTTTCTCTGCTCAGTTCCACCCTCCTTCTGGGTGGGGCAGGGAACCTGGAACTTCCCTTCTCCTAGGGACCACCCAGTTACATTATCATTAAAAAAATTCTTTTTAGTAGGTAAAAACTGTCCTGTATGCCTGCAGTTCATACATATATTGGAATAAACTCTCTGTATATTCATCCTTTTATCTCCTTGTAGCTGTCTGAATTATAGCATAGATTTCTGGCATACTCGACTGAAAAGTTTAACTGCATTTCTTTTAAATCTTTTTTATTAGAGCCTCTCATATTTATTCTTATTCTTAAATCACTTTTGTAAAGTTTCAAAAAAGTTACTGGGATCTTAAGTGGTTTTGTATCATAACTTCAGTAGTTCTGGTTTTTTTTCTTTTCTAAACAATATAATGTCTGCGCAACAAGAAGTATAATAGACCTCTTTATTTACTCAAGTCTCTTGTGTATTCTTAAGTGACACTGTGTGGCCTCCCCCAGAATTCCTACAAGTATCTGTGCAGATGAGCCCCAGAAATTTCATGTCTCTTGTTGTGACTGTGAAGTAAGATCCTGTCTTGCTGTAATTCCCACTGGTCTTTATTAGTAAATAGAAAAATCTTTCACTTTTGCCTGGTGTCTAACTTCCACCATTTTATTAAAGAGTTCTTTGTTATAGTTGTTTTTTGGGGGAACAGGAAAAGAAGGGGGCAGCAATGGAGGTTCTAGAATTACCTAACTTTTCTACAAAATATTTTCAATTTTCTGCAACAGTTCTTGGAACTGCCTGGACTTATTGCAAGAGGAAAAACTCTTTAGTGATGAAGATAAACAATCTCTACCCATTTCTACAGGAGCTCACTCCCCAGTCAGGTATGTCATCGATTGTTGGGAACCCTCTTGTAACATTATCTATTGACCTCTTTTCTCTCGATGAGTTTATCCTAATGATTCATAGAAGCCTCTGTGCTATTCTTCCCTTGAGGGAAACCTGTATACTACCCTGTTATAACATAAGACACAGAAGAAATATCCTGCAGAGTTCTTGCAGAAATGTCCTACTGGCTGGCATTTCACCACCTGGAAGAGTTGGCAGTATCAGGAAATGTGTTGTACAAATACATTTTACAAACATGTCATCATACATCTGTGTTTATAGTAGCCCTATTCACCACAGCTGATAGATCAAAGCACTCCAAATGTACATCAAAGATACCTCCTTGGTGGCATAGGGGTTAAATTTCAATGCTACCAGTGTGGATGCCCACTCTGACAGCTCAAGTTTGATACCTCGCCAGGTTTCTAACCCATATGGTACAGTAGACCTGCTCCCCTTAGCAGTGTATTTCAATAGATCTGTCTGTTCTACTCCCCACTTGTTTTCTGGTGAATCCTCTCATGCCCCCATCCCTCTGGTCTACACCCCAATTCTTCTATGCAAATATAAAGCTTAACTACTTACTTAAAATGCAAATTTCTGCATCTACTTAACCTGAATGATGAGAGAGCTCATTCCTTGGGACTCTATCCCAAGGTGATTCTTACAACTGGGGCACCACCATATTATCTACATCACAAAATAAATAAATAAACAAACAAACCAATAATCCAACCTAGGACAAACAATATTTCTCCAACTAAGATCTTTCAAAACAACTAAAGAAGGTTGCCTTCAGAGAGGGCTTGTAAAAGAAACTTCTCTCAGTTATCCCTAATTTTATTCGGGATCCCTAAGTTTATTAGAGGAATGGAAATAGTTTAGTTAATGATTTTCTTAAAGATTTATTTTTTTATGCATACAGAACTGGCCAGAGGTGCAGGGGGAGTGAGAGGATTCACCAGAGACAGAGAGGGGAGTAAAACAGGCTGTCTGGCGAAGTACACTGCTGAGGGGAGCAGTAGGTGGGTCAGGAGAGGTCAGCTGCACCATGTAGGTCACCTCCCGGGATGGGGATTGAACTCATGCTGAAGCAGTTGTGACCAGCTTCGCAGTGCTGCTCTTTAATCACTTGTACCACTAGGGAAGGCCCTAGTTGATGATTTTTACAAAATTTTCTAACTCATGAAAGCACTCTTTTTCTTTGGGGCTGATAAAAAGTGTTTCATTTACTCAGGTTATGGAACAGCATGGATGGGTGCTAAGTCAAGGTCACATGTTGTTATCATTGACGGAAGAAGAACACATAGGCTTTCTGCCAAGGACTATTTTCTGTTGCTGTTTGAAGCATCAAGGAGCACCAGAAGTGCTTTTCAGGCCTGTTCAGACTCCACCCAGCCAGAGCAGAGTATGAGGCCCCCACTCCTGGAGGACAGGCCTCTTTTCTCTCTGACCTTGTCCTGGATGAGCACCCCATTCCTGTCTAGCTGTTGCCTGTGTAACTGGTGCTCAATGCTCAGGCCCAAATCCTTACCCACCTCAGAAAATTATCTAACTTCTGCAGTCCTGCTCATGCTCATGTAGCATCTAATTTACCTGAAGTGCTTTTCCAGCAATCTGGTTGCCCACATTTCACCCTGGCACGATTTGCCCCAAGCCTCCTCTTTTTAACGTACCAGCTCTGTCTGTGAACTCAGGTTCTTTCTGACTGAACCACAACCACATTCACTGGGTGCTCTGTATCCCCCACATAGCATGGACTAGTTTATAAATGCCCATGGGCCTCAGACTCTTTTTCCTTAGAGGGCCCTGCATCCATTAAAAAAAATCTCTAAGCTTATATTTTATGACATTCATGGTTTTCTCCCGAGTGAAAAGAAATTAAAGTGAGAACAGCCTTGTGGGCCCTAGGAGTATCAGGGGCCATGGCTGTTGTGCTGCTGACTTCACACCTGCACCCTGCCTGGGTCCCCCCCC
>NW_004567106.1:63338033-63342340 GCF_000260355.1 Condylura cristata | reverse complement strand
TGGGATTGCTGGGTCATAGGGAAGCTCCATGTTTAGCAGTTTGAGGAACCTCCAAACAGTTTTCCATAGTGGTTGTACTAGTTTGCATTCCCACCATTCTCTGCACTTCTTTTACAAAAGTATGTGGGAAGGTTTGTCATCAGCTATAATGTTCCTTTTCTCCTCCACTCTGCCAACAGGTGTATGGGGTTTCTATCTACTCTCCCACGGATTCTATTATGTTGATGAAAGGTGGAGTGAAATAAGCTTTGAAAGACCAGTTTCTGTTTAGTCATGTTTCAGTTGGAATTAAGCTATACTATCTTAGATGATGAATATAATAGTCACTTCTGTTTCATCACTGTGAGTGAACAAATTCAGCATATAACTTAACTAAGTCAAGTTCTGTTAATAGAACTGAATTAAGTTAAGGAGCCTTAGATTACAAATATAATCTGTTTGGTGATGGTGACTCAACAGATTCAACATAGTTGAAAGTTGGAAGACTGGACTACTTTTCTTTTCTAAAGATTTTATTTATTTATTCATACAAAACTGGGATATAGGCTGGAGGTGCAAGGGGATGAGAGGATTCACCAGAGACAGAGTAGGGAGCAGAACAGACAAATTGAGGAAGTACACTGCTGAGGGGAGCAGCGGTCGGGTCAGGAGAGGTGCCCTGTGGGTCACCTCTGGGAGCGGGGATCAAACTCGCACTGAAGCAGCTTCGACTTGCTTGCAATGCTGTGCTTTAACCGGCTGCACCACCAAGAAGGGCCAGAGCAGACGACTTTTATGTAAAATGGATCCATCTAGTAGAGAGAGAAGAATGTGTGAGCAAGAGGGTGGTTTGAGGTGGAGGGTGAGTAGGTGGAGGAAGGAAGTGAGGGAAGCAGGAAATCGTCTTGCTTTGGGATTACTTCCACTGTGAAGAGAAATGAGTATTAATATCCAGTTCTGAAGGTTACAATTCCAAGTTCAGGTTAGAGATGTCAAGTGTTAACTAGATTCAGATCATCTGTGACTAGCTGGGTGGTCAGCAACCAGGGGACATGACATAGACTTGTGGCTTGCAGGTAGTGTGTTCTATCATTCATGTGTTCTCATTTCTTTGTGAGTTGACTTTGATTGAAAGGAATATTAACTTCATAGCTCATTGGATCAATTGGCATATTTAGCAGCTATGAGTAGAAAATCTTGAGTCCATTAATGCTTGTAAAATTTTTTGTATCAGCTTTAGATAATATCTGTGTGCCTCATAATTGAGTGGCCACTATAGATTGTGGTAGGAACTTATCCCAACATATACTGAATCACGTGGTAGAGAAATATTATTAAATTAATAAATTCTTTGTGACTCACAGAATAGAAAAGAGGTGTATTATCCTTGAAATCTCTTCTAGATCCTTTACGCTATAGTCGGCGAGAAATTTTTTTGACAAATGGAATTAAAAGGTGCATACATCAGTTAGTTCTTCTTGTATAACAAATGAGCTCATCAGGACCACAACCATTTCTTTGCTTCATTTGCTTGATTTTCTCGGTTGGCAATTTGTGCTGGAATCTGTCAGTAAGTTTGTCTCTGCTCCACAATGTGTGAGCTGGGCTCATCACAGGTCTGGACTTCATTTGGGTGGGCATGACTGAACCCCTAGAGTAGCAGCATTTTAAGTGTCCAATCTTAGCTCCTTCACAGTGTTATGGCCCCACATTCTATCAGCCAATGCAAATTACAAGGTCAACACAGATTTAAGGAGTGAAAAGGCAGAATCCACATCTCAACAAATGTTGCAGTATTTGTTATTTTTAATCAACTCTAGACTTGAAAAGAGCTTTGTTCTGGCAGTTCTCATCCCAAGACTGCTCTCCTGGGTCTCTGCAGGCATCTCTTCTAACAAACCCGTCCCTTTCAAAGACAGCTCTTTCTGCCCACTTGTGTCTACTCGAGAGTCTTCTTCCCTTTTCCTAGTATATCTGTCCTTCTTACAATGGAAAAAATAAAGAGCTTTGTTCAGTGAATTTCTAGTTTTCTGAAATTATAAGAAATGGAATTTCTTATTTAGTCTGAATAGATCGCTAGATAATGTTTTTCCTTGTTAAATAAGTAATTATATAGAAGGAAAATGAATTAGAGACAGTAGTCATTTTTTATCGTCTCTAACATTCCCACCTCAATTTGTCAGAGAGGGAAGGGGAAGGAAGCAGCTTGTAATGCAGCCTGCAAACAAGAAAAGGAACAGTTCCAAGAATGGTGGGGTCTGAGAACTTTCTGGGCCCAGGATCAGGGTCAAGGTACTGTGGGTGGAAATATATTGACACACAAACGTGGAGCTATGAAGAGTCCAGAGGAAAAGCCAGAAAGCTATATAGAATCTGATGGTCTTGAACAACAATTTATGTTTAATTTTGAATGTTAAAAAAGAAATCCTTAAATCCTTAAAAAAATTCCTTAAAGGGCCCTCCCTGGTGGTGCAGCGGGTTAAAGCACAGCTCTAAGACGCTAAAGCCACTTCAGCATGAGTTTGATCCCCTCCCCGGAGGTGACCACATGGCGCGGCAGACCTCTCCTGACCCGCCCGCTGCTCCCCTCAGCAGTGTACTTCGTCAATCTGCCTGTTCTGCTCCCCACTGTCTCACCACCCCTGCAACTCTAGCCTGTACCCCAGTTCTATATGCATAAACACATAAATCTTTAAACACACACACACACAAAAGGAGTTCCATTCATTATATAAGTCAGAGAAAAATATTGCATTCTCAATTGACCACTATACCTGGATCCTTTTACTTACAACTTTTAAGTATATATATATAAAAAAGTAAACTCTCATTTTAATTAAACAAAAACATCATGTGGAAATACAGGTGGTCCTGACAGTTCTTATAGCATGTGAATTCCTTTGCTGTTAAAGTTTAATGGAATGAATGACTTGATAGAAGAACATCCAACCCAACAGAAAGAGTAAATTTTAGACTTAAAGGAGATTTGTTCATTCTGGGAAAAGTCAAGGAAGCATACCAGAAAGAAAAAGAGATGTGATAATAGAAATTTGATAATAGGAATTTTTACCACTATAGATAGGAACATGCTGAATTTACCTATCTGAATTCAAAGTCCAGGAAAACAGCATCTTTATAGGCACAAGGACACTGCCTTATTCACAATTCATAATTACATGCAAGCACCTTTACTGCATGATTCTAATTCTTTCTGCAATTGTGCCAATAATTGTGAAACGACTCATCTCTACAACAGTCTCCGGAAGCCCCTGGGAATCATGCTTAATGAATATTTATGGAGTAAACATGATTTACTCAGTGCTTGAGCAAAGTTTACCAAGTTGGGTAAAAAAGCCACATCTATACAACATGTTTTTAAAAGACAACAAATTACAATAACAAAGAGCAACCCCTCCCCGTAGGTTAACGAAGAAAATAAGGCACACATCCTTACACCCAGGAATAAAAAGCAATCATTAGCACAAATACAGAGAAAATATTAAGTTGCTTGAAATCCTTTTACATCATTCCATATAATAAATTTTAAATTGTGAAGTATGTATATGTATAAGCTGCTGAGCTGCACTAAAAGAAAGAGCAAAATAACTATAGAGAAGACAACAAATTCATCAAAGAACAACACCTCATTCCTCCCACAGAGGAATCAGAGATACAAATCATTCTAAAGGTCTTAAAAAGAATAAAATCTAATGTAAAAAAAAATAGGTTTTGAAAGTTCAAGCCCTCAACAGGCTCTGTATTTTAATTCTTCCAGAACAAGAAGAAAACTTCACAGTTGTTCCCATGAATTCACCAACATTACAAACTTTATTAAAACAGCTCATCTGAAAGAAATTACAAGCCCTGGGATCACACAATGAAGCTGGCAGGCACTATGGGAAGTGACACGTCAGAAAAAAACAAATGTTGTAGGGTCTCATTATGCGTGGAATCTCAAAAACAAATCTCAGGTCTCCATGGTGGCACAAGGGATGAGGTCACAGCACTATGAAGCTATCCACAGCTCCCACAGCATGAATTTGATCCCTGGCCAGGGAGCTGACCCACATGGCACAGCAGACCTCTCCTGTCTCTCCCACTACTTCCTTCAGCAGTACATTTCAGTCAATCTGCCTGTTCTATTCCTTGCTCTGTCTCTGGTGAGTCCTCTCACCCCTTACACCCCAGTTCTTACATGCATAAATAAATAACTCTTAAAAATTCTCATCTTCTGTGAGATTCATATGGAACAACAAAAAACCTCGAATAGCCAAAACCCTCATGTCTAAGAAAAATCAAAATGGAGGCATTACAATCCCAAACTTCAA
>NW_004567106.1:63329547-63336493 GCF_000260355.1 Condylura cristata | reverse complement strand
CAGTGGGGAATGGCATCAAAAACAATGGGGGGAAGGAAATGCACAAGACTATGGTGATGGCACATGGGTGATTTGGTGATGAGAAGCCCAAGGGGATTACAAATGAGATGGAAAAAGACACGAAATGATGGAAAAATAAACTATTATAAAATTTTAAAAAATTCTCACCTTCAGTCAGGGATCTACAGTAAGTAGATCCCTTCCCACAAGAGGCATCCCTTGGGAGATGTGGCCTCCCCTCTCCCTTTACAAATAATTCCTGCCTTGTCCTCATGTACAACTCCAGAGATGTGGGTGTTAGTTTGCGCTAATAATTGCTGAGCTCAGGGTGTGAGCCAACAGGGATGGAACAGCGCTGCTCTCTCTCATCTGTTCACTCACTAAACCACTGAGTGTCCGTCAGGGGGAAGCCTGTGAGTTGACGCTGGAGATGGAGATTGCTGCTGGTAAGTCCTACCGCCAGAGGGTCATGCTGGAGGCACAGAGGGTGCAGGGCGAGCACAGGTTGGAGGACAATGAGGCGCTGCGAGGTCAGGGAGCATCTCACCGAACTGGAGACTGAGAGCCGCAAGTCCCCCAACCCACCAGGGACCACGGGAGCTCATGGGCCGTAATCAGGCCTGGGGAAGCCAGGGCTGGCAAAACAGGGAATGGGGGTCACACTTGCACCATTAGGTCAGTGAGGCTGGGAACAGGCTTCGGAGTCCAGCCTGGAACCACGTAAGTCCATGGAACCACGTAAGTCCAATGAAACACTTCACTAAGATGGTATTTTGCTAAGAATCTCAAAATTAGACATGCTTGATCTGAGGCTGAGGAAGACTGTTCTTCAGATCAGAAGGAAATCAGTGGAAAGGCTGGGTTTAGGGACACGTAGACAGTGGGTGACCGGCAGAAGGTGACCATGGCCATTGGCTGCAGGACAGCTTGGGGCCTATTACCGGGGAGAAGCCAGCGGGGCATTTCCATTCTGTACCACAGGTGTCTTCAGGTCACTTTTCTGTTCCCTTTCCAGGACTAAAGAGGGACAAACACTTTTTCCCCCTGGCAATTTTATTCTCACCCTATTCCTTGACCCTACTCAGACTCACTTGATTTATCAAGATGAAGTCAGAGTTCCGTCATGCACTGAACGCTCCTCCCTCACTGCCAACAGCCTGTTGTGACCTAAAGCACAAACATGGCTGACTCAGCCCCTCCTTGCGTGCTTCCCCATGAGCACCAACACTCACTTTGTGTCACCCTGATGAGAACTCTTACAGAGAAATCCCTTAGCCCCCTCCCCCTCTGCCCCCACCCCCCCATCCCCAGCCTGTACTAACCGTCAGGACATGCGCTGACTAGGAAGCAGAGCAGGGGTGCCTGCAGATTGGTGTCCTGATGAACCTTTCAAAAGAGCAAGTGAGTTTTTCCCTCTCTGCTGTGAGGCACCTTTGGGTGGCTTTGCTGTGTGGTCAGCGAGGACTGGTGTGTTGTAATTCATTTTTTTTAAAGATGTCTTTATTTATGCATACAGAACTGAGGTACAGGCCAGAGGTGCAGGGGGTGAGAGGATTCACCAGAGACAGAGTGGGGAGCAGAACAGGCAGATCGAGTGAAGTACGCTGCTGAAGGGTGAGACAGGAGAGGTCTGCTGTGCCACGTGGGTCACCATCCCCTGGCCGGGGATCGAACTCGCCTGAAGCCGCTGCGGCTAGCTTCACAATGCTGCGCTTTAACCCTCTGCGCCACCGGGGAGGGCCTGATGTACTGTAATTCTAGCCAGGCTCCCTCTCTTCCACCCCTGGATGGCAGAAACCTGGGTGGGCAGCCCCCTTGGACCCAGCAACGGGCCCTCTGTCTACTCCGTCTTCCTATTTCCCTTGTCCTCATCACCTAAGACGAAGGTATGGAAAGAGCGTGCTCTCTGCCAGCCTCTCACCTCTTCACTAAGTAGAGTTCTAGCCTATAGCACCATTGTCTTTTCCTCAAAGATGCCTCTTAATTCAACATTTCTGACCTACAGCTTCCACTTTTAAGCCAGAACCAAGTCAGAACTAATACCTTTGCGGTGACCTTTTGCTTCGCTTTGACCTTCTGGTCCCTTCCTCCCTGACCCCTGCCACCACTTCATTTTTGGGATGGGGGAATCAAAGTCATGGTCCCTGAAGTAACTTGTGCATTTAAAAAAAAAAAAGGAGGTACTCAAAGAGTTTGGGAAATACTGGGTCAAACAAATTGGAACAGGTTTTGTCTACAGGAATTGTCAGGACCTTCACCACTCTGACCCTGTGACTCTTGAAGTGGAAGCAGAAGATCTGGCTTTTCTGAACACTGTCCACTGTCCTCCTTCTCCCACCCACTTTTGGTGGTAGTTGATCCTTGAGAGTAGTGTAGTATAGAGCACCTGGGAGAAGCAATACTACAGGAGACAGATTTCTCAGAAACTGAGTTCTAGTAGCCCAGACTGCTCCTGCTATGTATAGAGAAGTTTACATAATATGGACAGAGAATGTATTCTTGATATTTACCTGAATTTAAAATGTCATACCATATTTTATAACCTATAAAAGGATAAAGATGATGCACAAGTAAGATAAAGCATTTTATAAAGGCCTCTGGTGAAACCAGCCGAGAGAAAGCAGAAGCCCATCCCCCAATTAGGCCTGAGTTCTTTCTACCCATAGCCTAACTGTTAACCAAGTCTAACCACTTTCTGTTTTCTAGCTGGACAGTTAAATCAGATAACAGACAGCCCTTTAGCTATAATACCAGGATTAACCTGTTCTTCCCCAGTAATTCGCCTTCTCCAGATAAGGAAACCAGCGGTCTGTACACCCCCTGTCCAGGAACAATCTGACCCCCACCCAAATAAAGGCCTCACCACCAGCGCCTCCAGCCAGCTCCGCATTCCTGTCTCCTTATCTGCTCTGCCCTGCCAAACCCCACTTCAGCATATGGTCAACTTCTTGAGGATGCTTGTGATCCCCCCCATATAAGTATTGGTCTTGGTGGGGGGCCTTAAAACTTATCTGAAGAGCAAATCAGCTTTTCTCTCTTTCCTGAGACAAGAGAATGAATGCTTGTGTCTTCCTTTGCAGCCTCTCTGCCACAAACCTTCAACTCTGCAGTTGCAGCAGGAGCACAGCTATAAATAACATATAAATGGATTGGTGGGTGCTAATAATATGTTATTAACAGGAGGAGTGACAGGCCAGATTGGGCCAGTGGCTTCCAGGTGTCAAACCACTGAGCTGGACAGTGACCATTTTCATTTGAACTTAAGTATCCACCTTCCCTCTTGCATAATATTTGCTCATATGGCATTTGACTTGTTTAGATGTAAGAAAACATTTTTTGCTACTTCAAAATTTTGACATTTCTCCTAATATTCCTAACTAAATTTCTTTTGGGCAATGTCTCAAATGTTTTTTCTCCGTGCAACCTATTTTGAACCAAACAGACTCCCTCTTGTATTTAATTCTCAAGATGAGACATCTAGGTAAAAAGTAAACTGCCTCATTCAACTGCCTTATTTAACTCCCTGCTACAAAAAATGTAGTCACCCAGTGATTTCTCCTTATCATAACGAAGAAAGAACATCAACTCTTTGTTTTCTCCTATGGGTGATTAAGAAAGGCACATGAAATCATTTCTGTGGGTCTTCTGTTTGAAGACTTCTGTCACTCAATTAAAAATTCCAAAGAAATGCACAAAATTTAGTGAGACCACCCCCTGCGTAATCCTTTAAAACTCCCCTGTGGGGAGTATAATGGACCAAGCAAGAAAATAACAAGAATAATGAACAGCCATATACCAGAGACATTTTGTGGGGGTGGAGTGGGGAATGGGATCAAAAACGGGGTGGGGAGGGAAGTGCACAGGACTATGGTGATGGCACATGGGTGACTTGGTGATGGGAAACCCGCGGGGATTACAATTGAGATGGAAAAAAAATGTACAAAGTGATGTAAAAATAAACTGTTATATAAATAAATAAGTAAATGAATGAATGAATGAATGAATGAATAAATAAATAAATAAATAAAACTCCCCTGTGGAAGTCTCCTACCTTGATGGTGGAATTGCAAATTTGTCCAACCACTATGGAAAGCTGTGTGGAGGGTCTCAGACTACTAAAAATGAGCTACCATATGACCCTCCAAGGAGCCATCCAAAGGACACAAAAATGTTCATTCAAAAGGATGCCTGTACCCCGATACTTATTCACAATAGGTAAGATATGGAGCCAACCCAAATGCTCAAAAATAGATGACTGGATCAAGAAGATGTGGTACATATACACCGTGGAATGTCAAACTCAGCAATCAAAAAAGTTAAACTCACGCCATTGGTAGCAAGGTGGACAGAGCTGGAAGGGATCATGATCAGTGCAATAAACCAGAAAGAAAAAGAAAAATATCAAATGCTTTCACCTACAGAGGAATATAGGGGAATCAAATAAAGGATCAGGAGAAAAATAACAATAGCAATAATAACAATAAAACAAAACCAGCAGGCCGCCATAAATAAGAGACATCCTGCCACGGAAGGGGAAGAAAAAGGATCAAACAGGGCAGAGAAACGCACAAGGCACTATGGTGATGGTTCATGGGTGAACTGGTGGTGAGAATTTTAATTTATTTTTATTTTTACTTTTTTCCCTTCATTCTTCATTTTGTGCATTTTTTCATCTCAGTTGTCATCCCCATGGGCTTCCCACCACCACCTCACCTGTGAGCCATCACCACAGTCAGTGCACTCTGCCCACTGATGGTGGAAATTGTATGGGGACTACACAAAAGATGTAAAAGATATAAATTTTAAAAAGTATAAAAAAATAACACTCCCTGTGCCCTGTCCGGGCAGAACATCCCTGGGAACTACTCCTTGGTCGTGGACCTGAGTCATGAACCCTACTCTCAAATAAATGCTTTCTTTATAATTTAGTCTGATTATTTCTAAGTGGACAGCACACAGGATTTGGAAGAACAACATCTATGTACACTCCTGATTTTAAAATCTGTTATTTTTATCAGAAGATATATTGCCAAATACCCAGATTTTCAGATAGTTGTAAAAGATAAAATTTACCATAAATATTGAAAACTAAAAACAAAACATGACTTCTAAAATTAAGTATTCTTTTTTAGCTTAGCTTTTAGAAATTTTACAACTTTCCTTTTCCTTTACCTTGACATTCCTTGCCACCAGCCTCACAGAAATGATCTCAATGGAGTATTTTTTATGTTTGAAGTACTTTTATTTTACTGTACTGTATTTCTGAACATGCGCTACATGTGTGTGTATATACACATTTTGAATTTTAGTATGTTTTATTTCCTGTGACCTTAGGTTGTAAGGGTTAGGAAATAATTCTTCTGAATCAACTTATCATTATAATTAACATTAAATGTACAAAAAATGACTTTGTTTTAAAGATTTATTTATTTATGCATACAAGAGCTGGGGTACAGGCCAGAGGTATGGGGGGGTGAGAAGATTCACCAGAGACAGAATGGGGAGCAGAACAGGCAGACTGACTGGAATGCACTGCTGAGGGGAGTAAAGGGAGACAGGAGAGGTCTGCTGCGCCCTATGGGTCACCTTCCTGGCCGGGGATCACATCTGTGCTGCAGTGGCTGCCTGTAGCTTCATGGCTCTGCATTTAGTCACCGGGGAAGCCCCTATTTTAATAGTGTTACTTTATAACTGCCTTTCCCGCTGGTCATGTAGCAACAAAACGCTGGAGCAACCAGTAAGATAAAAAATGCTGGTCCCCTGGGCACCCCCCAAGTTTTCAGGGTGTGGTGTATGAGTTGATGATCATGATCCAGGAGAGCAACCTAGCACAGGGCTCTCCTGGCGAGGGGTTAAATCACAGCACTGTGAAGCTTTTGCCACCACAGCAGTATAAATTCAATCCGCTGGCCAGGTAGCTGACCCACATGGCACAGCAAACCTCTCCTGTCTCAGCCGCTGCTCCCCTCAGCAGTGTATTTCAGTAGATCTACCTGTTCTGCTCCCCACTTTGTCTCTGGTGAATTCTCTCAATTCCACAACACCTCTGGTCTATACCCCAGTTCTTGTATGCATAAACAAATAAATCTTTGAAAACAAATAACTACAAAAGCACACTATATATTACTGCCTGAATCTATTAATATATTGCTTAAGGTGATAGGTTTCGTATGGGAGATATGGGGTAGGCTAATAAAAAGAGGTTCAAATTGGAATGTATAATTAAAGGTACCATTTTTATGTTTCCTGAATAGTTAAGTATATGAATATAACCCTACTGGGCAAACTGACAACAAAAACTGCATAGAACACCTTTTGGTCCAGGATTAATTAGACATGAAAAATGGAATCTTTAGAAAGTTGCCCCAGTCTACTCAAGTAGTATATTTTAATTAATCTCAAAAGCCAAGAAGCAACGGCTGCCCTAATTAGGGAAATGTTAGATGCAGGAGAGATACTGTCCATAAACTCAATGCATTAATCCAGTGGGGTCGGTAAGGAAGGTTGGTAGCTCATGGAGCCTAACAGCAGAATGGGGGAATAATAAAACAGTCGGCCCAGGAATCCCATCAGCCCTACATCTAGTCCAGACTGTTCAACTGATATTTTGCAGCTGATCTGGCTAATTCATTGCTTCCAGAATCAGCCGTCCACCAGTGACCAAAACTGACTCCTACAGGATGATCACCAATACATGTTTACACTATTCCTTAACACATTTCAACCCTTGTACATAATTCCATAGTCTGTTTTGAGAGCTAATACTAATATCCAGTAAAAGGTTAAAAGCCAGGGCCCTCCCTGGTGGCGCAGCGGGTATAAAGCACAGCACTAAGAAGCTAAAGTCACTTCAGCATGAGTTTGAACCCTGCCCGCCCCCTAGGTGATCCACATGGCACGGCAGACCTCTCCTGACCCGCCCACTGCTCCCCTCAGCAGTGTACTT
>NW_004567106.1:63292692-63329149 GCF_000260355.1 Condylura cristata | reverse complement strand
AAAAAAAAAAAAAAGGGCAGTGGAACCCATTTAGGAGTTCCTAAAACTGAGCAGGGGAACCCAATAGGCTTATTTCCAAAGAAGACGGCCAGCCATTACATGAGAAGTTGTTTTCATTGGTGGTGTTCTTCTACACTCAACTTCCAACAGAGTATCTGGGGGTCAAGGCTTCCCCACCTCAACAAGTAATTATTAGACTTCAGGAAGATGTCTGTGAATTCAAGGCAACTTTAATATTACCTACCTAGAGATGGCTCCAGACTGCCCAGGCTCACGGCTCACTCCAAGAAAACGGCTGCAAGTACCAGGAAGTCCATGCATCATTTGGCCTTATAAATCGGCGGTCTCATAAATCTTATAAATCAGATCTTATAAATCTCTTATAAGTAAGAGATTATCGGGCCCTCCTGGTGGCACAGCACTAAGACAGCCACAGCCACTACAGCATAAGTTCGATCACTGGCCAGGGAGTGACCCACATGGCCCAGCAGACATCTCCTGACTCGCTCGCTGCTCCCCTCAGCAGTATACTTCATTGATCTGCCTGTTGTGCTCCCCACTCTGTCTCTGTTGAGTCCTCTCACCACCCCTGCACCTCTGGCCTGTATCCCAGTTCTGTATGCATAAATAAATAACTCAGAGATTATCAAGACCCTCTTCTCAAATTTCAGATTGCTTCCACAAACCCCAGATTATTATGTGTGCTTCTGACTAACTGGCTCAAATCAGAGGCTCCCAGAACACCTGTCTCAGATTCCATTAATTTGCTAGAATGCCAAAGGAAACCCAGGAAATCCATTTACCCATCACTGATGTATTGCAAAGATATTAAAGGACACAAATCAACAGGCAAATGTGCAAACACAGGAAGGGATGGAAAAGCTTAGATCTTCCACGTACCCTCAGGCACCCCTAGTCCCTCACATCTTCCCGTGTTTGCCAACTCAGAAACTCTCTGAAGCCTTAAACTGTTTTTGTTCCTTTGCCCCACAGTAGACACATTGTCTGGGGTTTTTCCTTTAGACTTTTCCCCCACAAGGAGTCAACACTCCCCCTAGTGGCTCGCTCGTGAACTTACCTGCTGGATTATGGACGCAATCTGACCTCAGCCAGGTGCTCCGTGGTACCATGGAAACTGGAAGACTTTGCTTTCGTTATTTTCAGGGAGAAGAAGTTCTCTTTTCCCTTGTCTCCTAGTCTGCCAGAATCACATTAAAGGGAAGTTCTGGGCCTGACATTCCCTGGAGGCTATCTCGGTGGTCTGCATATTTTTCCTAATATGGGGTCTGCGGATGCCACAGTTGAAAATGTTGGCGAGGATGTAGAGAAAAAGGAACTCTCCTGCACTGCTGGTGGGAATGCAAACTAGTATAATCACTATGGAGAACTGTTTGGAGGTTCCTCAAACTGCTAAACATGGAGCTTCCCTACGACCCAGCAATCCCACTCCCAGGTATCTACTCAAAAGACACAAAAACTCTGATTCAAAAAGACACCTGCACCCCCATGTTTATTGCTGCATTATTTACAATTGGAAAGACATGGAAACAGCCCAAATGCCCAAAAATGGATGACTGGATTAAAAAGATGTGGTACATACACACAATGGAAAAAAAGAAACACATGCCTTTTGCAACAACATGGATAGAGCTGGAAAAGATCGTGCTTAGTGAGATAAACCAGAAAGAAAAGGGAAAAAAACCGAATGGTTTCACTCATAGCAGGAGTATAACAGACCAGGCAAGAAAATAATAATAATAATGATGAAGAACAGCTCTATACCAGAGACATTTTATGGGGGTGGAGTGGGGATGGGATCAAAAACCGTGGGGGGGAGGGAAATGCACTGGACTATGGTGATGGCACACGGGTGATTTGGTGATGGGAAGCCCAAGGGGATTACAACTGAGATGGGAAAATGCACAAAATGATGTAAAAATGAATTATTATTAAAAACAACAACAACAACAATCAGTTGAGCCTCCCTGCAACCCCCCACTTCACAACTCCTGACCGAGAAGCTCTTCTTGCAAGTTGGTGTGGGGGAGTTCTGCTGTCACCCTCCTGGTTTTGGGGTTCATGCAGAAGGCGGCTCCTTCCAAGACAGAGGTGCCAGCCTTCCCATCTCAGTGGCCTCCTACTTAATCTCTCTGAGCCTCACTTTCCTCACATGTCAAATGAGATCCTTTGGGTTTTCTGCTGGGAGAAGACGCTGCTTATCAGAATAGCTTGGAAGGCCTTTGATGTTTCTTTCTTCTCTCTCACGAAAAGAACAAAAAGCTCCCCATTCTGAGCCTTCCCAGCAACACCACACCCCCCCCCAGTTGTGATTCCCCCCTCCCAAGTCCTCCCTCCCCTCTCCCAGGCAAAACTCTGCAAAATCAACCTGTTTTAAAGCTGGAAAAATGTGGGCATCTGTGGGTTTGTTCCAGAATGCGAGGTTGGGGGTGAGGGGATGAATTTGACACCTTTTCTGGAACTGCCCCACAAATTGAGGCTGGCTGACCAGCCCCAGCCCAGCCGGGGTCCAGGTCCGGCAGGTGGAACAGGTAGGGCCTGCCAGACCTCACCGACAGAGGGCAGCATATACCCATGTCAGTGCCTTTCCAGGCAAAACAACACAAAGTGGGCCTAAAATGCTGGGGAAAGGGAACCAGGATTAACAGTCTACTTGGGCAAATAAAATGAAAAGCTCTTTAGAGCTGTCTGGAACAAAACCCAGGTCTAGAGCAAGATGGGCGGCAATGTTCAGAAGCAGGAAAATGTCTTTGAACGCTCCCCAGTTCCCTTTGCGTGCCCGCCCAGCTTCTCCAAGTGTAGGTTTGGGGACTGAACTAAGAATTAGCCAGAGGTGAAGGGTTTCAGGCCCCACCCAGACCCACCAAGTCAGAATCCACCCACATGATTTCCAGGTGATTCGTGTTGAAGGTTGAACAGCACCGAATAGCACCCCTTGTCTACACAGTCCCACCCCCAGAAACCTGCCTGGTTCCCTGCCCTCACTCCCACCTGCACCCCAACACCTCCGCAGCACTTTCCTGCTGGTTTGAGGCTTTGCTGGGGGGAGTGTTGGGGTGGGGGTGGGAGGCTGAGTAAGCAACTCTCATTTCCTCCTGAGGCTGCTCACAGGCCTCCATCTGGACTTGTCAGCCCCTTAGCAGCTTAGTTTGCCTTTGGGTAACCCAGAGATGCCCCAGGGACATGAACTCACACAGCCTGAGGTCCAGAGCTGCTTAGAATCAGCATAAAAACAGGAGGCCTTGAGTCCAGCACCAAGCTTTACTGATTTTCCTTTGGAAGCTTGTTCCTATAAGCTAAAAAGGCCAACCCTTGTAATCTTAAACCACCCTGGGGAGGGCTGTCTCCAGGGAAGCTCAGCACCTCTCTGAGGAGGGATTTTTTTCCAGAATGATTCTTCTTGTCCAGTCCTCATGAACCGGCAGGGAAGTTGCCCCCCACAGCCCACTGTGCAGGAGAAAGAAATCATGGACCAGAACAGGGGGGTGAGTAGCAGCCTCAGCACTGATGTGCAGAGGAAAGGACTCATGGAACACTCCAGTTGGGCCCTTGGAGACCCAAGGGGGTCATAGGAGAGGCACTTTGGGGAAAACAGCTGTCACTTGGAGCTGCTGTGCTCAAGTACGCTGGTACCAGGAGCACTGGCCTGGGAAACCCCAGGGTGCAGGAGCCCCGGGAGAGCAGCCACACAGAGCCTGTGCAAGAGGTGTGTGGGGAGGGTGTCAGCCTGAGGGTAGGGAGAACCTGAGCTGGAGGGAAAAGGCAGAACCCAGAAGTAAGGCAGTGAGGATACCCTGATGCCTCAGGATGTTTCCCCGTACCCCTCAACCGCCTTTATTCCGCACCTCAGTTTCCTCTTCCTTTTTGCACAGGAGGAAGGAAAAGGACTAGACAGGAAGAAAGTCGTGTTCCTTCCTTAAGGAAGTATATGCAGGAGGGGAAGGGAAGATCCAGGCCTGCTCTGGAGGCTGACTGGCATTCTCCTGGCCTCGGGCCTGTCCCAGCTGAGCTCCCGTCCCTTCCTCTCTGGGCCTCTCACAGGAAGCTTTCCAGTTTCCTCTCTGTTAAGAAGCATCACCACAAACACCATAAAAGTGACTTAACTCTCCCTGAGTCTGGTCTCTGAGACCCAGTCCCAATTCCCCTAGGTCTTCTGCTCCTTTCTTGTATATAAACCCAGTGAAAACATGTTCGCCTGGAGCCGGCCCTGAATCCTGTTTCCAGGGTTTCAGGCTCAGGCAGTCGGAGGCCTTGAAAGTGAGCTGCTGGAGAAGGTCTGAGAGGTGGCTGAGGGCACACGGACTCCAGGCATTTGCCCTCATGCCCTGTACCCTGGAGTGTTCCCACCTGGAAGGGTGCTGGGTCCAGGGCATTGTTTCCGATGGCGCATAGAGCAGGACCCTCAGAGTCACCACAGCTGCCGCTTCGGTTTTGCTGTTGGTTTGGAGGTCAGACCTGACGTTGGTGAGGGCCCCTGTTTCCACTGCCAGCTTCACCCACCCTGCCTAGCCAGGTTCTCCCCCCCAATCAGGTCTGGACACCAGGCGCTCCCTCCACTCCCCATGAAGCCCCCTCAGCCACACCAGGCAGAATCCTGGAGTGAATCATGGACAATGTGATGCTCTCTTAGCGTTTTCCTCAGACTGTCTAGACCAGGAAGTTACAGAAGCCTCTGCCCTCTCTGTCTTTCCTCCCTCTTCCCTTCCTCCCTCCCTCCCTCTTGTCTTTCTTCCTCCTCTCCTCCTTCCTTCCCTCTGTTCTTCCTTCTTCCCTTCCCGGCACATTCTCTCCCTTCCCCTCCTTTCCTTCTTCTCTCCTGAAGCTTCCTAAGGGCCAGAACTGAGCCCTGCTACATTCGCCCAGCTCGTTGACTCAATGAAGAGTCAATATTGACTCAATGAAGAGTCAATATTATCAGATGAATGAATGAGTGAATGAATGAATAGATACAGTCTCCATGGTGGGCACGGGTAGAAATAGGACCAACTGCTACTTTTCCAGACCATCTTTGAAAGCTTCAAAGGAAATGTGGACAAGGTTGGCACGTAGCTGACCATTCCTCAGCAACAGAACTTGTGATAGAGGCAACTTGTATGTTCCAATAAGCCCTACGTGGCTGTCTGGACACAGCCTGTGTCTAGACTTCAATCTTGCACCTCCGTGACTCCCTTAAGCCGTCATCTTGCAGGTCAGAACTAGAACATTGTGTCCACAGTCATGTTCAGGCAAGTACATAATGTGATGGGTAAGAGCCACTTCACAGCCTGCTGTGCCTGCCTCCAGGAGGCTGGGACCAGAGCAGTTACTGGAGGACACTCAGAGAGATCGTGGGGCCAGCTGACATAGAGCCAGACCCCTCCTGGACAGCCCATACCTGCCCACAGAGAGCCCTGGAGGACTCTCCCTGTGGATACAGGTGTGGGCTGGGCTCGGCAGGGCTCATGCTTGTGTGGATCAGATGTGCGTCTCAGTGTCTCAACAGCTAGCCAGGGCTGTGTTCCCGAAAACTGTGCAGGTGTGAGGAAAATTATTATCCTGGTGGCAGGGACAGCCAGGAAATAAGCAGCCAGGTGAGAGCTTGAGGCTTCTGGGGCTAGAAGCCAGATGCCTCACAGAACTGTGATGGAAACCCCAGGACACTCCCAGAAACCACCGCTTGATTGCCTCTGACATGGGAAATGGATAAATCTGGCTCAGAATGGTGTAAGACACAGTGTCCCTGAAGAGACTGTTGTGTCTTCATCAATGGAAACTGATGTGTAGAGTGAAAGTTCAAGGCTTGAAATAAAGTCAGAGATGAGTGATAAGGCCCAGAGAAGAGGAAATAAATCCCTCCCTCCTCCCCAACCGGGCTGCTCCCAGGTGAGGCCCAGGAGGAGAGGTCTAGACATAAGAGTTTGTTATTATCTGAAAACTAAACGAGGCTAATGCAGAAACAAGTATTGAGAGAGCCGAGGCCCTCCCTGGGGGTGCGATGGGTTAACACACAGCACTATGAAGCTCTCCGCAGCCACTGCAGCACAAGTTCAATTCCCTGCCGGGGAGGTGACCCACATGGCGCGGCAGACCTCTCCTGACCTGCCCGTTGCTCCCCTCAGTAGTGTACTTTGTCGATCTGCCCATTCTTCTCCCGACTCTGATGAATCCTCTCACCCCCTTGCACCTCTGGCCTGTACCCCAGTTCTTGTATGCATAAATAAATAACTCTTTCACTTAAAAAAAAAAACATATTGAGAGAGTCAAACAAATCCCAAAATTATGGCAGAACACAAAAGAGCTCATTTCCTCTCCCTCAGACGCAAGTAATCAATGCGCTGTTTCTGTACATACATATTTCGCTTACATTCACCTACATTCTAAGAGCAAAACTAGCTGAGGACTCAAGCAGAACCAACACTGTCTCTATACCAACCCCAGGAAAACTGTACCAATGCCATGAAACCAGGGTCCTGAGGATTGTTCTAGAGATACTTAGATGTTTTTGTAGATGACTAATGATAGTGGGAATTCTGAGAAAGCATGGTCTGCACATTCGGGTACCCCATGTAATGTTGGGGGGGTCCCTGCATTGAGTGATCACCCTACTCTTGGACAATAGGACATTTTGGAACTAATACTCAGTCCCCTAAACAGGCCTGGTGACCCAGCTGTGAATAGAGAGGAAAAGCACTCCTCCTCCTGTCCATGTGTGGGATGGCAGAGAATTTTCTGGGGTAAAAATGAGTGGAAGGCTCTCCCTGGTGGCGCAACAGGTTAAAGCACCGCATTGTGAAGCTCTCTGAAGCCACTATAACACTTGAGTTCAATCCTGGCCAGGTTGCTGACCCACATGACATGGCAGACCCCCCCCACCCCCACCCCCACCCACCCACTGCTCCCCTCAGCAGTGTATTTCTGTAGATCTGCCTGTTCTGCTCCCCACTCTGGTGAATCCTCTCACCCCTCACACCTCTGACTTACACCCCAGTTCTGTAAGCATGAATAAATAGATCTTAAAAAAAAAAAAAAAATTCTGGGCCGTCCCTGGTGGCGCAGCGGGTTAAAGTACAGCACTGAGAATCTAAAGCCGCTTCCGCATGAGTTCGATTCCCGCCTGCCCCGGAGGTGACCACATGGGTGGCAGACCTCTCCTGACCGGTCCGCTGCTCGCTGCTCCCCTCAGCAGTGTACTTCGTCGATCTGCCTGTTCTGTTCCCCACTCTGTCTCTGGTGAAGCCTCTTGCCGCCCCTGAGCCTCTGACCTGCACGCCAGTCTGTATGCACAAATAAATAAATCTTTAAAAAAAAAAAAAGTGAGTGGAGGTGGTGAGAGGAACATGACTTAATGATGTGTGAGAAGCAGGATGGCTCTTGAAGGCATTATACCAAAGGAAATAATTCAGAGAAAGGCAAACACCATAGGCTCTCACTTAACTGTAGAATCTCCTTTAATAAAGAAAAAGAAAAAAGCAACCTCATAGAAGAATAGATGGAGGGAAGGGGTTAAAGGTACCAACTTGCAGGAGTTGGATGAATGAGGATGGGAGGAGCCCCCCAGAGGACCACCACGAGTATTCTTGCACACTCCATAGGAAAGCCAAGGCAGTAAATCTAAGGAGCTCTTATCACAGAGAGAAATCTTTTTCTCATTGCTTCTTCCTTCTTTTCTTTTTATTGCGATGTGAAATGAACTATGCAGACATTTCATAGTGGATATAAATCAAACCAACATGCTGGGTACCTTAATCTTACACATTGGTGTATGTCAGTGATGTCTCAATTACTGATTGATGGCTTGATGTCACGTTCGAGGTAGGAATTAGACTTTTGTGCTGTGACTCGGGGAAGGCCAGCCCTCAGCATGACATAAATGCAGAGCCTACCGTTGGTCCAGGCTATGAGGGATGGACACTATTCAGCGACCCTGTTTACAAATCCTTCCGCTTTGTACTTAGTCAAGCCCCACTTCTTGGCAGTGTTAATCTTCAGGCCATCGTTGAGCATGAACTTGACTATGGCAGTACCTCAGTTGTCTGCTTTTCTGCAGTGGATGTGATCACTTAGGGAATGTGGACCACGGTGTCCCTGGGCTTGCAAAGGCACCCCCAAACCTGTGTGCAGGCTGTCGACCCCAGCACCGGACCTCACAATGTGGATGGGGTACAAAGGGTGGAGCCGCCCTTGGCTGAAAGCCATCTCTGCCCTGGCGCCCAGCGTGTATGTGTTGGTACTTACATGGGCAGACACCCCAGCTCCAGTGAAGAGCAGTTCATGGTTGTCTGATTCCACACGGCCACAGGGTGGAATATCATTCCCTTGTGTTTGCTTCTGCCCCAGGTCAGGGACGCCGATATTGGCATGAGGGGGCACCTGGACAGGAATGAGACTTAGGGTACAGCTTGTTCTTGCAATACCGGTAACACCAGATGGCACAGCAGCCCCGGCAACACCAAGACCTTCTACCCAAGGGGGAGAGGGGGAAAAAAAAAAAAAAACTTTTAAATGAAAGGAAACTAAGAGGGAAAGTCCAATAAGAAAAATTTTAACAAGGGTGGGCTGAGAAGCTTGATATTAGTTTATTCTGCACTCAGGAAAAGAGCAGTCCCCCTCAAATTCCCACAGGACATGATTGACACCCAAGGGCTATTGCTTTTATTTCTGGTTGCCAGAGATGTCCACAGGAGTATCTACATTATAAGAGTGTGTGGGCCCAGCAAGCAGATAGAGAAGCCCAACTACAATGTGTGAAGGTGTTCAAGCAATTTATGTCTTAAGTAAATATTTGTCTATCTTGGTTCCAAGGGTAGCTTCCTTTGAAAAGATTTTTTGATAATGGACGCTGAAGACAGTCCAAATCTGCAAATATTGGTTTTCATCTCTGCTTCTTAAAATCAACATCCATATAGAGCTCTGGTTTTGGCAACGCTACAAGGCTGAAGCCAGGGTTCAGTCAGGACTAACTCTGGGCACAGGCCCTGACTCACGTTTACACAGATGACTGGCAACAAGACACAAGCTGTTGCCAGATGAAGACCCTTAAGGACACAGTGTGGTCATCTGTACCTCTGGGAATTTGTGACCCGGGGTAATTTTCAACACTTCCGGGCCTTGGTAAAGTGAGTAGTAAGATCTTCTAAATGTGGGAATCACTTGAGTTAATGCCTGTTGAGTGTTTGAAGTAATGCCTGACAGGGAGTAAAACAGAGTTGAGTTCTGGAGCCAGGTGGCCTAACTCTACCCACCAGCTCCTCCATCTCAGCAGGTTTTAGCTTTTCTCCTTTATAAAAATGGCATGACAGCACTTAGCTCTTTCGGTTATTGTGATGGATAAGTGAGGATATCTGTGCAGAGTTTATGGCAAGCAAAAGTAGAAGTAGGATAGAAGTTTATTCTTTTCGATCATGTGGAAGCAGATTGGAGGAAGGCAGTCCAGGGGTGTTATGCATGATTTAAAGAATCCAGGCTTTATCTAGCCTGTTAACTTTATCCATCCTGCCTCATGATTCCAGTAGGCTGCTTGAGCTCCAGGCATTATTTCCACACTCCAGACAGCGGAAAGGAAGAAAGGGAAAAAAGGGCTGGGATAATGCTATTAGCTTCTAGAATTCTCAAGAAATGTCTTCTTAAAAAATTTCATCCCCTTGGGCCCTCCCTGGTGGTGCAGCGGGCTAAAGCACAGCACTAAGAAGCTAAAACCACTGCAGCACTATTTCGATCCCCGCCCAGGATATGACTCACATGGCGTGGCAGACCTCTCCTGACCTGCCCGCTGCTCCCCTCAGCAGTGTACTTTCACGATCTGCCTGTTCTGCTCCCCACTCTGTCTCTGGTGAATCCTTTCACTGCCCCTACATCTCTGGCCTGTACACCAGTTCTGTATGTGTAAATAAATAAATCTAAAAAAAAAAAAACATTTAATCCCCTCTGCATGGTTAGCATGGAATTAGGATATTTTCTCAGCTACTATATATTTATTTCTATAAAAATAATTAGGTACTTCTCTGCATTAATAGTCAGAAGACATTTTTCCCCAAACAGTATTAAAGATTCATCAATAGTCTTACTATTCAACTTGGAAGTTACCTAAGTAACTTGCAGTTGTTTGTTTGTTTTAAACAAGTTACATGTGTGTATGATCTTGCAACCTAGGGGCTGATGCTGTATTTTTTATCATTTATACTTTATGGAAGCTGCTCTTTGATACTATTAACTTTGAGGGAGTCAGAAGTTTGAGGACCTGGGAACTTTGATGTCCTCCTTGATCCCAGACCCTGCTTAGGACCCTCTAGGAGAAAGAATTCACACAATGGTTTGGTATAAACCAGGCAAGGTTAGTTAAAGCCTTGCATTTGAGCACAAGGGATACAGCCCCAAGAATAGGAAGGATTTTAGGGTGTTCCTTTGAGGGGAATCTGGGACTAGTTAGCAGACTTTAGAGATCTTATCCCTTTCTTTGAGGCCATCTGCATCCTCCAGAGCTCACAAGTTTGATCTTTCACAACTCCAGCTGTTATATGCCATTAGGGCTATTTACAAACTCATGGAATGTCCCCATCCCATACAAAATGGAAGAATGTCACAGCTTAAGGGCAGGAGAGAAACAATGTGTAAATGAGAACAAAGTAGAAAAATGCAGTCTCCTCAGTGACCATCATGTCTCCCCTGGCCCAGTTTCTGCCCCGCCTTTCCACATTCCCCCTTGGAAGAATTCACACACACAAAAATCTTCACTTTATGTGGGTATTAGATTTTTGAAGCTCTGAAATCATATTGCCTTCACAGAACTAATAAAAAAAAATATGTCCAATGACCTCTGACTCATTTACTCCCATACATTTCAAGCTTGGCAAGTTGTTTTGATGATGGCCTTTCCTTTTCTCTTCACAAAAGACTCAACTGATGCTTCATTATGTGCTTCCAGACAGCTCTGCACAGTCAGTGAGTTTCTTAAGAGGGTGTGCCCATTTCTTGACCAAATCTTGTGATTCAAATGGCAATTCAAAGCCCTGATTCTGATGAAAGTGATGATGTCTGCAGCCGCAGACAAGACTTCTTTCAGGATTTTCGCAGAGTACTTGAAATTTATAATGAAATTTAGAGCCTCCTCAGAGGCTGAAAGGAGGCCCTCCCCAGTGCTCAGGCATGCACCACCGCCTTAGCCCATGTTAACTCCTTCAAGGTTCTCATTGGTCTATGAAGTCATTGTACTCATGAATTTTGGGGTGCCCCATTACATTTTGAGCCAGAGGTGGGCTCCCCTAATTATCTTGGTCTTGGAGGTCTTGGAGATGGAAAAAGTTGGGGGAGTAAGGAAGGAGGATATCTAAGGGCAGTATTTGTTTCACAGAACCAGCAGTCACAGCAAATCACAACTTCCCCTTTGCCCACACCCTCAACTGGTTGTTAAACATTTGTCAAAAGATGCTGACAATCACCATCATTGCCAAAATTCCTTCATCTTGTTCCTCCATTATTTCTCTGAATGTTCACAAATTGGCTGTAAATGAAGACCTGCGCCCCCTGGAGGACAACACTGTCCCTGTAGCTATTTCTAGAGGGCAGGTTTTCTAAGTCCATCTGCACATCTGTGATCTTAGGTAGAGAGCCTCTGGATATTTTTAAGTCTGTTTCTTCTTTCAGAGTTCCAGATATTGTGAACATGACATCAGAATAAAATCCTACTATACCTTCTATTCACCGCAGGGTCATTCTTCCACAGTTTTTAAAGCTTTTAGCACTTTTTACTTCTCTTTCTGTCCTTATTCTCAGTGAATTTTCATATCCATATAATTCTTGCTGTCTCTGAAGTCACCGTTAATGAAGCCCCTCAATTTTGATGAGCCTCCACTTTTTTCAGTCACTACCAATAGCTACTACCATTAAATCTCAAATTGAAGTATCACAATCCAACTAACACCTTTTACCCCAACTTATTTCTTTAAATACTCATACTTCATCTTTGACATCATTACGATTTCTAATTGACTTTCCATCACCACCATGGATAGTGAGTGTCTTCTCCCCCAGCCCTTCCATCTCTCCAGCTTAGATTTCAGGTCTGGAGGTCTGGGGTGGGCCTTAATTTGACTTGACAAATGGATTTTTTCACATTCCAGCAGAAGAGAAAAAGGAATGGTTTAGAGTTTTGCCACAGGACTAAGTTTTGCCCTTTGTCATAATTCAAAGATATCTGAAGTTTCTGGATATCCCACATGGAACACCATAGCAACAAGAGGGAGCTGAACCCTAGTCACTAATCCACCAGGAGGCACCTACTGTATCAATGACATCATGCTAGTTAGACCTGCTGAGCAAAAATAACTGACACATTGGGGGCCTTAGAAAGAAATGCGGACTCCAGATGCCATCTGGAGTCACACAATAGTGATGAATGTCTTGGCTGGTGCAATATTGTGATTGATAAGAAATATGTTCATTCATTTGGATGACAAAAATATATATACTTTAAAAAATTGTTTTTATTTACTGATGCATACAAGAACGGGGGTGTAGACCAGGCATGAGGAGGGTGAGAGGATTCAACAGAGACTGAGTGAAGAAGAACCAGCAGATCCACTGAGATACACTGCTGAGGGGAGCAGCGGGCAAGACAGGAGAGGTCTGCTGCCCCCTGTGGGTCAGCTCCCGGCCTGGGGATCGAACTCGTGCTGCAGTGGCTGGTGATAGCTTCATAGTGCAGAGACTTACTCCTTCGTGTAAGACAACTGTGGTTGTCTTCACCTATACTTCCTGATTCACAGCCTTCCAAAGCCTCAGAATTTTCTGTGCTGAGAGTGATCAAGCTTTCGTTAGGAGGTGCCTAAGCCTGTGACAGGCTGGTTGCCTGGTGAGAGAAGCCACAGTGTGCCGAGAGCTTGGGGCTTTCAGGCCCACCCCAGACCTCCAGGGAGGAGTGAGGGGGCTGGTGGTGGAATCAATCACACTTATATAATGTGTTAAGTCAATGAGTTAGCCTATCATACTTATATAATGAAGCCTCCATAAAAATCCCAACGCACAGGGCTCTTTCTCTGAATCAGTGAACATGTAGAGATATAGGCAGAGTGGCACCCCTGAAGGCTCATGGGACCTTCATGGACAGAACTTCCCCCATATCTTGCCCTTCACATGACTTCTACCTGATGGTTCCAGTCTTTTTGTCAGAATTAACCAGTGAGGAGCCCTTCCTGGTGGTGCACTGTGAATCTAAGCCAAGCTGTGGCAGCTTCAGAGCTCAATCCCCACCCCGGAGGTGACCCACATGGCACAGCAGACCTCTCCTGACCTGCCCGCTGCTCCCTTCAGCAGTGTACTTCGTCAATCTCCCTGTTCTGCTCCCCACTCTGTCTCTGGTGAACCTTCTCGTCATCCCTGAACCTCTGGCCTGTACCCCATTTCTATACACATGGATAAATAAAATCTTTAACAACAACAACAAAAAAAGAATTAGCCAGTGATCTATTCAGTAAAAAGTTTCTCTGAGTTCGGTGAGCCACTCTAACAAATCAATCAGACCTCTGGTTAACAGCCCAGGGAGCCTGGACTTGCAGCTGCAGCGGAATTCTAAGGGGTGAGCTGTGAGAACCTCTATTCTGTAGCTGCTTGGTGGGAAACACAGTAAATTGCCTGGCTTGTAAGTGGTGTCTGCAGAGAAAGGGGGTTCTTGGGAGACGGAGCCCTTTCCCTGTGGAATCTGGTGCTGTCTCCAGTTATATGGAGCCAGTGCTGAGCTGGATGGAGATGAATTCTTGGACACCCCATTGGTGTGCGGAAGCCTTGTGCAGAAATGGGGTACAGGAACCCTTTCAGCAAGCTGGTCAGGGACCTGAGACCTGAAAGATGGACACCTGATGGGCTCCAGGAGGAGGTACAATGCGTGAAAGTCCTCACCGTGCATCACGGAAGACGAGGCCACCAGAGTCAACATCCCAAAGCCTGTGTCACCCTCAGCCCCATGCTGGCCCTGCGGTCACATGACCGAAGCTTCATCAGGCACTGCAGCCACAAACCAACGGTCAAACCACACACCTTGCATGCTGGGAAAGCCAGAGATTTGTTCAGACAGTACAAACACATGGATTTTCTTTTCCCACCAAGAAGGCCTCAGCCAGCACCATCCTCAGAAGTCTCTCTGCTGTTACTCCCACATACGGTACATCGGCCCAGAAGGTTCACTTTACAACAGAGGCGTGAGGGCAAGCACATGACCAAGGAGTCACCGCTTGTATCAGGCCCCACCACCCCCAGACGCTGCTGGAAATCGCTAGAGTAACCTGTTCTAGGCACAGCATGTTTGAGCCAGTGTTTGTAGGAGTGGAGCATTGTCAGGACAACGTGTATACACTGAAGGCAAGACCTGTACTTGGTGCTATTGTCAATGACCAAACAGAGCCTTTCGCTGGCTCCCAGAAAGCCAAACGGAACCTGAGAAATGTCTTTACACAAAGGGGTTTGTTCAAGGTGGGTTTGGGAGTCGGCGGCAAAAGAACCCCCCCACACCCAGCTCCTAGAAAGGTGGGGTGCTGAGATTACATAGCAGGTGGAAGACAGTGTAGGAAAGGACAGGCCAGGAGGCACTAGGAATTACAAGTGAAAGGAATCCAGGTGCCTGACTTTCTCAGCAAGGTGTATTCTCAGCAATCAGCAGGCGTTTACTTCTGATGCTGCTCTCAACTCCAAAGGGGCACGGAGAATTTTACTAGGGGTATAACACAATCTTCCAGATTCCCAGGAATGCAACTATCACCAACTAATGGTTACTGACAGGGGGGGCTTAGAGGGAAAAGAAAACAAAAGGGGTTAGAGTTTTATTCCACTTATTCCTAATTCTAAATCCAAGGGGAGTAGTTTCATTGTTGCAAAATAGACCTGATCTACTCCATCTCCAATGGGAAGAATATATGGGCCCAGGACACAGGGGGCTGAAGCAGGAGGGAGCCCCTTGGCTCAGTGATCCCTGGGAGAACTTCTGCTTCCTCTCCCTGCACCTCTAGACTCTGCATAGCTGGGGGTCCAGTTTCCCATGGGAGAAATATTTTTGCCAGGATAAGCCTACAGTGCCATTAAATTATAAACTCTGAATGCTGCCTAGGTCCTTGGGGTGTCTTGTAGGACAGCAAGCAAGATGAGGAACCACCATCCTACAGGTATAACTCACCTGGATCAAGGAGAGGTGATTGATGAGAGGTAGAGTGGTCTGTTGTAACAGAGCAGATATGTGTGGGCCCCCAGAATAAGAAAAGCTGGTTGTCAAGGTGTGGATCACACCATCAAATAGGTCCCCAAGGCCCGCTGAGGTCATTGCTGGGAATGAAAGGAATTTGGAATGAATTGTGGAGGAGGGAGAGGATGAGGTCTAGCTGTGCCCAGCTCACCACAGAGTCTAGAAACTGTTCATCCTATTTACCCATCAACAGTTCACAGCTCATACTATTTTTCTTTGATTTTTTAAAAAGATTTGTTTTATGTATGCAGGAACTGGAGTGCAAGCCAGAGATGCCAGGGAGTGGGAGTGGGGGCTGAGAGGATCCACCAGATACAGAGAGGGGAGCAGACAGGCAGATGGACTGAAACACACTGCTGAGGGGAGCAGTAGGTGAGACTGGAGAGGTCTGCCGCACCATGGGGGTCAGTTCCCTGGCCGGGGATTGAACTAGTGCTGCAGTGGCTGTGGAGAGCTTGATCGTGCTGTGCTTTAACCACTGTGCCACAAGGGAGGGCGAAAAATATCTTAATCATGGACCAAAATATCTTAATAATCAATATAAATTGTATCGCAGTACAATATTTTAAAAACCTAAATGAATACCCCCAGATCCATGATGAACAGAATGCCTAAAACTTAAAGGAAATCACCGATGAACTTCTCGGTCTTAGGTGAGTTGATACGAGCATAGCTCTGTCTCTTCAGTATCAATCATGGGAAAGGAACAGAAGAGACTGTCTTGTTCAGGAAGTTGTGAGGATCAAATCTGAAAGTTAATGTGTTTGAAGTACCTGATGCATGGAAGACACTCATTAGCTATTAGTCCAAAGAGTTTACTGAAATAACGATGCTAAAAGTGAGAAAATGTTTGTTCTTCTGTTTCTTTTTCTTTTTGGTGGTGGTGGGGTTACTCTTCAGGTTGTTAAGGTTAATATTGACAGTTCTCTCAATGATGTTTGCCACCTATGCTTCATCTCACAAATAAACATAAATCAATATTGACCGCTGGCCATCTCCCCAGTAGACCAGATCCTGAGAACGTAGGTCCAGCCTGTTCCATCACAGTCACCGAGGCCAATATCCTCATCCTGTGTCTTCAGCAAACAGCTTCATGACTCCAAGTGACCAATTCCAGGTGTCCTCATTCCAGAATGATGATTGCTGGCATGACCCCTGTGCTCCGCTGTCAATTGCCACAGGAACTATGCTCTCGCCCCTAGTGTGGGGCTGCAGCTCCCCCGAGCTGAGGAGTCACGGCAAGACCACAGATGAGAGGGAAAGCAGCGATCTTCAAGCTGCAGGTCACAAACCAAGAAGGGATTGCTAAATTGTTTCTCACAGAATATCAGGATATCATGATAAAAATCAGTGCTAAAATTCTGTGTCTATGTGAAATATCACCCACCATAGGGATGAGAATTAGCTTGTAATTTTTTTGTTTCCATTATGTAGACAAATAAGTGTGCTGAGAGATATGCAATATATATTCTACTGTGCATCACAACGAAAGAATTTGAAAGCCACTGGTATTGTGGTTAGGAGTTTGGGTGCTGCAGCGAAACTCCTTTAAGCTCTGACCATGCCATTCACTGGTCATGAGACCTTAGCAATCAACCCCTCTCTCTGTGTCTAGTTTTTCCTTACATGTAATCTGGATTAATCATAGTGCCCAACGCAATGAGCAGTAATAGAGATGAAATGAAGAATGCTGGTAATTCTGGTAGGACAGTGCCAGGCCTACACAAGCTGTTATCATCATTACTGTCAGCACTAGCACCTACATGTAATGATGTGACATGCCTAGTACAGAGCCTGAAACACAATAAAGGCCCAATAGTTGTTTATCAAGGTGAAGAGGTCTCGGTGATGGCCATATTCCATTCTCCCTACTCTGGGGCACACAGGACCGTGACACAGAGAAGCAGGACCCTGTGACTGGATCTGGTGGATTGTAGTAAGAAGTGATGAGTGCCAGTTCCAGAGCTGGGTCACTATTTGCTCATTGTAGTATATTCTCTTGTTGCAAACTTGAAAACTTGATTTGAGAACAGCAAGTATAAAAGCTAAAGGTATGAAGACATAGATGTCTAAAAGTAGAGTATTTTTTCTGGCTTATGTGAATGTAAAAAGTCAGCCCAGTGGACTTTTTTTTTTAAGATTTATTTATTTATGCATAAAAGGACTGGGGTACAGGCCAGAGGTGCAGGGGGGTGAGAGAGGACTCACCAGAGACAGAGTGGGGAGCAGAACAGGCAGATGGACTGAAATACACTGCTGAGGGAGGGGAGCATTGGGCAAGGCAGGAGAGGTCTGCTGTGCCATGTGGGTCAGCTCCTTGGCCGGGGATCGAACTTATGCTGCAGTGGCTGTGGATAGCTTCATAGTGCTGTGCTTTAACCCATGTACCACCAGGGAGGACCAAAGTGAGACTTCCAGAATAAAAACAGCACTGCAGTTGGGACATACACAGCAAATAATGTGGAACCTCTATGCCACATTCTTGAGTGTAAAGTAAAACCACCTTCATTCTACCACCTCTGCATCCCACAGGTGTTACTAAGCAAAGCACTCGCTACCTTCTGTGCATAAGCCCCCAAAACAGGTTTTGAAAAAAGAAAGACACTCCATGGAAAATTGACTGGCAAGGAGACAGGAGGAAAACTCAAAACTGCCTGCCTCCAGGGTTAAGAAAGAGAAGAGAATGAGATTCCATTGATTTTGAAGACTAGGCTCAAAACAAAGGAGTTAGATTTTACTGGAGAAGGAATGGGTTAAGAGAAAAGAAATGTGGACTTGTTTGAAGTTCATTGGCTAGTTACAGGCAGTTTATGCATGGAAAATTATGAAGAAACCTTTCTCCACATAACTGGAGTATTAAATTTCTCCTGGTGGGGTCCTTCTTTTGGGTAACCCCTTTCTCTACATTTGTGTCTCCCTGCTCTAGCAAGCCTGGACTCAGTTCAAGGTTAGTGACTTCAGTACAGGCTGAGGTTGTGTCATTTAGCTGATAAGCCTTCAGGCTTTACAAAAGCAAATCTCAGAGAAAAGCCAAGACAATTTTTTTTTCTTTCCTGTATTAGGATCTGAGAACAATTTAACCACCATTATATATAACAGTTTGATGGGACTGTAATTTACATGCCACAATATTAATCAATGAAGGTATGCAATTTAGTGTTTTTTTCCTATATTCACAAAATTATAACAGATTTCACAGAACCTTGAACGCCAGGTTAAGGAGTTTTATAAGTTTTATCTTCTGGAAGCTGGAGCGTCCACAAGAAATTTGCAACATGTGCTTATTAATGAAATAATCAGAAAAACAATATTCCCCCTCTCCTTTGTCTCCTTTCTAATTTATCCCTATGTTACTTGTGGTTTTCTCATGCTTATAATCATGTCATGATTATAATTATGATTATAATGATAGTCATGACTTTTTCCTTCACCATAGCATTATTACATATACACTTTTCTCTGTCTCTATATATTGTCTTCAGTGTAGGTATGACTGCATCTTGTTTCTTACTACTGTTGGACAATTACTTTTTGCTTTATGTGCATAGAACTGTTTTTCATATTCTGTACATGTATGTGTGTGTGTTTTTTTTAAATTATTTCCAAGATGACATTACTGGTATTCTTGAATGGATTACTTGTTCAGAGTACATTAAGGTTCTTATTGTTCTTGATACAAATTACAATCACCAGGATGTTTCCCAGAAGCATTCCAGGACTGAAGGTTTTCTAAAGCATAATTTTGTTCTGTGTACTGCGGCACTTTACAAAGATTCCAGAAGCAAGGGGCAATTAGATTATTACAGTAAAATGTCCTAACTCCAGTGCTCATTTCATAGGTCTGACTATTCATGTTTGCATAATCTAGTCAAAATTCTGTTTGCAACCAGCTACCCCTTCATGCCGTCAGCTTTTATACTCAATCATCATAGAAACAATAGGAAATATATTCAAATGGAGTCCATGTCTCTAATTGTAACAGATCACTCCTCTGTATTATGCCAACCTGGCCATTCAAGGTGTATCATTTTCCTAAGAGATCAGCCTTTGGACAGTACCCTCTGGGGCAACATCTCTAAGGGATCTTAGGAGGGGAGAGGAGTGCTACTGCTGTTTTACTGCAAGCTGAATTTCCAGCTTTAGGCTCAGATTAAAATTTTATTCTCTGAGGACAAACAGCATCAGAATTTCCATTCTAATAATGGCTTTTATAAACATCAAATGAAAGATGGACCCTCCCTGGTGGCACAGCAGGTTAAAGCACAGCACTAAGAAGCTAAAGCCACTTCAGCATGAGTTTGGTCCCCACCTGCCCCGGAGGTGATCCACATGGTGCAGCAGACCCCTCCTGACCAGCCCGCTGCTCCCCTCAGCAGTGTACTTCCTAGATCTGCCTGTTCTGCTCCCGCTCCCCACTCTCTCTCTCTTGTGAAGCCTCTCACAGCCCCTGCAACTCTGGCTTGTACCCCAGTTCTGTATGCATAAATAAATAATTTTTTTTAAATCAAATGAGAGAAAATCTGGACTAGTCTGTTATAATTTTTTCCCCAGGGACCATGTTTGACCAGTCATGAAATGGAAAATCACCAGTATGGAGTTTAGAGAGAAGTGGTTCCTGAGTCATTACCAGACAGAGGTGGCTCTTGCTGGCTCTGCCCTTGCATAATTAGGGGGAAGATTGGAGAGTGATGGAGTAGAAAGAGTAGAATTGGGTGGGCTTGAACACCATGGAGAAAGGTTGTTGGAAAGGAACCAACTTTGTCTTCAACGTCTTCCAGCTACTCTCCTTTGGATATCACGCGGAAAAGAATGTTTTCCTGCTAAACAATTAGCCTGATCAATTTATTATTTAGCCCCTGATGAATATTTGAAGCAACTGATGCTACAGTGTTAAAGTTCACTTTTCTTTTGTGGTCCTCCGCCTATTCGCTTTTCTAAATAGTTCTGCTAAATTACTCTATTAAAACTGGACACTTCGATAGTCTTCCTTTCCAGAGACTGTTCTCTGTTCTGGGTCAAGCTTGCAAAGACACAGGGAACCTACACCAGAGCGGGCTGATAACGCTAGGAGCCTTGATAACGCAAACGCAGCACTTGAAAAGCTTCTGGCAAAAAGATTGCAAACCATTTCTTTGATAGGCACCTTGACAAAAGCAAGGCGTGCATACCGCAGTCAATATACTATGTACAAATGAAGGACAGGATCTTGTTCAAATTCCCAAAGAACATGATACTGGATAATTAACTTATCCTTCTGCGATCTTAAAAATAAAATGACACCAAGACGCTTTCCCGGCTTATCTATAGTATGGTCTGCTATTTTTTTTTGCAAAAGCTTTCGTCTTCCCAAGCGCAGCAGGAGGTGGCGGGGGTGTGTGTAGGGGGGTGGGACGAGGAGGTTCTCTCTTCACCCTCCCGCTGCCTGGCGCCTGGATGAACAATCACAGCCAAAGGAATCCGGTGCCTCTAGGACCCAGCGGGAGGAGCGTCCAGGCGGAGCCCCCCGAGGGACCAAACGCGTCGGCGGCCTGGGCGCCCGCCAACCAATCAGAAGTGGCCTTTCGCCGTCGCTCGCCCGCTGTGCCCGCCCCTCCAGCGGGTCGCCCCGGCTATTTCATGGTGGCCGGCGGAGCCGGACAAGGTCTTCAACCTGGGTCAGCGAAGCTCGGTAGTCATGGCCAAGCACATCACGCTCTACACCGGCGCCAAGATGCCCATCCTGGGACTGGGCACCTGGAAGGTAGGAGCCTGGGGCCGGGTCTTCGCTGCTCGCTTCGGGCTCCGCGCGGCCTGGGGCTGCTGAGGGACCGCGGGGTGACCCAGCGCGGCCCGGGCCATCGGCGCCGGGCCTCCGACAGCCTCACTCGGGCCGGCCCCGCGGGATCGGGCCGGGGCGTGCTGGCCGGGGGTCTTGCGTGCCTGGTGACGGGGGAGCCGCCCGTCGGAGGCCGCCCCTGCAGACCCTGGGTGAGGGGCGCCCCGGGCCGCACTTGAAATGGATTCCCGCCGGAATACCCCGAGAGGGGCCCAAAGGGGAGCGGGGGTTTCCGGGGTGGAGGTGGGAAGGGGCAGGAGACGGAGCCCGAGGGGACGCGGGCGTTGAGCGCGGGCGTTCCTGGCCTCGGGGCACCTGTTGCGGAGGCATCTTATGTTAAATGGTTCGTCCTTCATCTTTCTGATTCTACGCTTACAGGAATCGGAGATGATAAATAAGTAAACTAGGGGGCACGAGTTTGCCTAGGAACTGCCTATATTCCCAAGGTGCAGCCCTGAACCCCTGAACCCCTGCACCTGGGCGGCCTCCCTCGGGTAGTGTCCTGTGGGGGTGGGGGAGAATAGCCCCCTGTGGGGAATCTGGGTTCTGACAACGTTGCAAAACCGTTAGCCTTACTCCAGCTGTCTCTGGAAACTTTCACATCTCTGAAATCTACTCCCGGCACCCCAACGAAATAGCTAGGAATAAAAAGGACAGTTTGATTATCTGAAAATTGGGCAGCAGGAGAGGGAGGATAATCTTACGGGCTCTGGGACATAGCCCAACGTTTTTAAGCCACTTGCAGGTTGGCTTTGGCGTATCCTATGTTACATCACGGTTATGATCCAGGCTTCCCCCAGGAACTTTGATATGGCCCAGTCAGGGAATATTCATACACAGAGAAGGGGAAAGAATACACAGACTGAAGAGCACCTTGAAAGGAACTGAAATACAACCAAGGAAGGTATTTACCCTAAAACCTGCAGTTGGAAGATTAGTAACAAGGTGAATAAGATAAGGATCCCAGTGGCCTCCCAGGAAAGTGTGTCTTGGCCAGAGTGACAAGGTTTATCTTTCGTTTCCTTCAAAAAGTGCAGTGATAGCTGGACTTGAATCAGGTGGAATTGAATCAGGACCGTTATGGAGTGAAATTCTCTCAGGCGTAGTTTACTCCCTTAGGACCCATGTGAAAAACCACTTTCTTGGCTGGAACATATCCATCTGGCTGACGGAGGTGCCTGTGCGCGCACACACACATACAACCTGAACAAAAGTTCCCCCAAAGGTCTCTTAATCCGGCAGCTTGCACACCAGTGGTTTTATTCCATTTTGCGTTTTTAAAACGATGCCCTGACCTATATGGTCTGCCATTTGCTTTAGAATAAAGAAATAAACATTGATAAGAGTCTTCATCTGTTCATGTAACACCCTGGAGAAAAACCCATGTATCTTAAATACATCAGAAGTCCGCCCGTGCACTCCTTCATTCAGGGTCCAGACTCCCTTCAGGGCTCAGGAAGCGTCTGCCTGGCTCACCACTAAGCCTACACTAATCACAGTGCCCAGTAAATGGCCGTGAGGGAAGACGAATTGAATTAGTGGGAAGGAGATAGGTAACTTTAGATATGGGGCTGGTGGGGGAGGAGATGAGGTTTTTGGAGCATGGTGTGAACACATAAGAAGGTGAAATAAATGGGCAAAGTCCACTGGAAATGAATTATGGATGGTTGATTTAATACTTCCCCGTACATATGTGTCCTTCACAGACTGGACAAAAGACAGCATGACCTCCTGGGGTTCCTGGGAATCAATCCCCTTCTCGGAGCTCCAGTGGTCTCCAGCGTACTGTTCCTTGAAAGTCTCCCCTCTGTCTTTGGGAAGCGGCTCTGTCCCAGAGCCCATGTGGCTAAGGGATTTCCTCCTGGCACAGCGGCACCCCTGTAACCTGGGGACAGGAATGAATGTCTCTCAGCCATTATCTCCACACCTGCCCCAGCCAGGAGCCTTTGAAACACCTTTCCCAACTTACCATTGGCCCTGTAAATTTTTAGTATCAGCTAGATTGTATACCTCCTTATGTCCTGCGACTCTTGGGAAAAACACAAACCATAACTTGTATAAGTTAAGATTTCTTTTTTCCTAACCAATTTTTGCCTCTCTAGGGGATGATAGCAGCACCTTTATTCTAAAGCAAAAGACAGGCTGTGTAGGTCAGGGCCATCGTTTTAAAAACATAAAATGGAATAAAACCACCGACGTCCAAGCCACCAGGGGTCACAGCACAGCACCATGAGGCAGTCCACAGCCACTGCAGGGAGCTGACCCACATGGTGCAGGGAGCTGACCCACATGGTGCAGCAGCCCTCTCCTGGCCCACCCGCTGCTCACCGCAGCGGTGCATTTCAGCACATCTGCCTGTTCTGCTCCCACTCTGTCTCTGGTGGATCCTCTCACCCTTGCACCTCTGGCCTGTACCCCAGCTCTTTTATGCACAGATAAATAAATCTTAAAAAAAAAAAAAAAAAAAGAGGAATGCATGACTAGAGGAAAATGTGTAAAACATAAAGAAAATGTGCTGTGCCTTTCCCAAAGCTTGTAATCGTCCACCATCCTGGAAAGGGAAGACGGGGGAGGAGCTGGCTTGGGCGCTGAGTCAGGAGCTTTGTATCTCTGTTCTGCTTCATCTCCCTGCAGGCCTCAGTCTTGAGCTCTTGAAGATAAAAGCTATTTAAATAAGTCCTGTGGGAGCAGGGCCAGTCCTGTTCATCCCTGCCCATCAGGTGGAAACATCAAGGGTTTAGGATTCAGACTGATTCAAGTCCCTGGAGCGGAAGCTAATCTGGGTTCTACTAAATTGTGTTTGTTGCCAGATCTGATTATGAGCTTTCATGTAAAGTCATAGCCAAATTGACTTTTCCTGTGATAAGGCAACAAAAAAGATCATCCTTCAGTGGTCGGCTCTTTAGCATTTGAAACCGCAGTTGACATTATTAAGCTGTACTATTAATCTGGGACATAAAGAGAAGGAACCCCAGGAGGCTGGCCAAGCAGCGTCAGAGGCCCGACAAGCACACTTGCTGTCCCTGATGGGTAGTTGACACTCTGTGGCAGATTTTTAAGCCTTGTTTCTTCAGAACGGCAACTGTGCAGATGGGGAGACCAGGCGTGCCGGAAAGCGCAGAGTGAGCAGACACAGCTTGCTCAAGTTTACCAAAGTGGATTGGGACCATCTTGTCAATTGATTAAATTAAAAATAGTTTAAACCTTTCCAAAGGGAAAGGGATCTGTGACCTGTAGGTCTGTTTCTGTAAAAGTTTGCTTACTTTTTCACACTGTACCTTTGTAAATCATAAACACTAGTGTTCGGTGTCAGAATGTCTATTATCTGGGTGCTGAACTGGCAATCAGAATTTTACTAGTGACTAAGAGTTAGGCCAATTCAGGGGCCTGCTGGTGGCCTAGGGGTAAGTTTCCGCGCTGTCACTGCTAGGCCAGAGTTCAGTCCTGGGAGCTGACCCACAGGGCGCAGCAGACCTCTCCTGTCTCCCCGCTGCTCTCCTCAGCAGTGTGTTTCAGTCCATCAGCCTGTTCTGCTCCCCACTCTGTCTCTGGTGAATCCTGCCCTCCAGTACCTCTAGCCTACACGCCAATTCGTCTTTGCACAAGGCAGTAAAATAAATCTTTAAAAAAAGGACAAATCGAGCCTGACCTGGTGCTTCTGCATAGTTTCTCTGTGTGCTCACCTGGCACGCAAAGGGATCTGTGACCTGTAGGTCTGTTCCTGTAAAAGTTTGCTTACTTTTTCACACTGTACATATATAAATCATAAAGCCAGTATTCCAGCACAGGCAGTCTGGATTTCTAGCCCACAATTTTTTTTTATTTTATTTAAACACATATTGTTCCTTTAGCTGTTGTTGAGGCTGCTTTTGTGCAGTAGCCATGAAGTTGAGCCCTGAAGTGTTTTCTGTCTGGCCGCTTTAGGAGTTTGCCGACACCTTCCAGAAAATTCTTAATAAATTCATCAAAACGAATATATTTTGAGAATTCAGGTTACAAGGGCCTGTTAAACTTGCATATAATTGAAATGATTTACATGTCAATAAAAAATGGTCGAGAGTTATGATCTAGTCTTGTTTAAACAGAGCTAATTTCGATTAGTTTCTCTTTAATACAGGTTGAGTTTTTCTGAAGAAATCCAGTTTAATTTGAACAAGTTAAAGGATACTTTTCAGTAGCAGCCTTGTGGTACTGCTAAACCTTCCGAGTTGGATGGTCTATTTTGTTTTGTTTTAATTAGGCTTAAGTTCACTCACATCAGAAGTTGTGATTTCTTGTTCTGTAGTTACCATTGGTATATTGTTCATATGTTCTGCTGGCTTTGAGGTAATGAGGTATTACTGGCTTACGACACTGTGTATGATTCAGGGGAGTAGGGCCACACCTCCTCAGATGTCTTGTAACCCCCCCACACCGATGTCCAAGGCGCCTACATCCCTTTATCTTGCTCCGCTGTGCCCTTTCCCCGTTTTGTTCCGGCCTCCACTAGCAGCCTCAGTTTTGCAGTCATGTTCTTAGACTTCAGTTTCGTTTTGTCAGTTCTTTGCTCTGTTTCTCTGTATTACACAGACAGGTATGACTCAGGCTTCCCCAGGAACAATTATCTGGCATTTGTCTTTCTCTTTCTGGCTTACTTAACTTAGTGTCATCCCCTCCAGCTCCATTTATGACCCAGCAATTCCGCTCCTGCTGTCTACCCAAAGAAAGCAGAAACACTGTAAGAAATAATGTGCACTGCTGTGCTCAGTGCGGTGCCGTTTCAGCAGCCGAGGTATGGAAGCAGCCTCGTGCCCAGTGTGAGAAAATGTTTTTATACTCTTACCCATGATGGTTTTCTTCCCAAAGTGTAGTTCCCTTTGTTCTTCCACACCCTCATAGCAAAAGCAATACCCATGAACAAGGGAAGTTTATTTTAAATCAGAAAGGACACAGACCACCCACCCCTCTTCCCAGAAATCCCTATGGTTAACACTGCAATGGACTCAATCTCCAAGCTACTTTGATCTTAGCACTTACCTGTTTGGAAGCTTCTTTCTGGTTTGGGCTGTACTTTTTCTTGATGTGGAAGGCATGGATGGAGGGATGTGATTGTCTTGCAGTCACAAGCAAGAGCTGCAAGCAAAAGGAAAGAGGGTTAGATTTTACAAGGAGTGTGGAGAGGGGTTGATGGTCAGCATTGGTATCGTGGCTTCAGGGCGCTGTAAACTCTGAAACAAGGGTGTGGGGGCCCTCAGAGTCTCAAGCTTTGGAGTTGTAAGGTCTGAAAGGGATGTGCCTACGTCATAGGGTAGATTATTGCCTGAACCGCATGAAAACATAATTTAGCCCATAGGATGTGTACAGTTCAGTTATTTGTAATTTGAGTGTTTCCTATATTGGTTCTCTGCAGGTTTAGACAAGTAGAAACATATGTTCTTGATTTGCCTCCTTTTCAAAGTCTCATTCTAGACCACTCCCTTCATTTGCATTTTTAACTTGAACATGGAGTGGGGAGATGGTGTGACCATGTGTTAGCACCCCCAAGTTGACTGAGTGATTTAAAACCCTACTTATAGGCCCTCCCTGTGGTGGCGCAGCAGGTTAAAGGGTAGCACTAAGAAGCTAAAGCCACTTCAGCATGAGTTCAGTTCCCGCCCCAGAGGTGACCCACGTGGTGCAGCAGACCTCTCCTGACCCGCCCGTGGCTCCCCTCAGCACTGTACTTCATCAGTGGGCCTGTTCTGCTCCCCACTCTGTCTCTGGTGAATCCTCTCACCGCCCCTGCACCTCTGGCCTGTACCCCAGCTCTGTATGCATAAATAAGTCTTTAAAAAAAAAACAAAACCCTATTTATATAGCTGCCTCATTGTGGAAAAGGGCAGTTAATTCATTCTTTCTGGGAAAGCTTCAGATAACTAACATTGAAAGTAACTTGTTGATTCCAGTACCTTTCCACCACCCCAGCAGCTCTTTCAGGCCCAAGAGACTTTGCTCACTGGCCGGTGTCCCTGCCTCTTGGGCTTCGCTGGAGAGGACAGACCTCCGGCTGCAGGGCAGCTCTGCCCAGGTGCCAGTCTGGATGCCTCCTAGGACTGCATGACCACAGGGTGGTCTGTGGCCTCTCTATGCCTTGGTCCCTTGGGGTAAGCAGCATCCACCAGGCTTTTGGTGAAGGCTGGATGCTGTAATATGCCTAGAACTGACCAGAACTGCTCCCGAGAAGCAGGAGCTCTTGTTGTTTTCTGCGAGCCTTTGTGTGCTCACCACTGGCCAGGGTCCATCATGGCCTGGTCCTTTCTGTATACCTCCTGATGACCAGCAGGCCGGGGTGGGGGCTCTGGAGTAGAAGGTGTGGCCTAAGTCTCAACTGAAGTCATCAGCCTGTGCACGCCCTGGTGGTGGGCTAACAGGATGGACTGACAGAGTGTGCACCTGTTCCCACTGGTCCGTGTCCCCTCCCGCCACCTGTTCACAGCCCATGTCAAAACAGCAGCTGCTGGGGCCCGGGGGTTTCCCTTTTCACTGCTTTCTGCCCGGCTCCCTAGAGGAATCCAGCAGCGCCTCCGGCGAGTTCCTGAGGCGGATGCCGGGAAGTGTCTCTCTGCCACCCTGCCGCCCTGTCACAGAGCTGGTCAGATGGTTTGGGCACCCACAGCCCCAGGGGCTCCGTGGCTCCGCCAAAAACGTGCTGATCTCGCTGTGACCACCCCCCCTCGGGGTCCTGGCTCTCTGCTGAGATCTCTTCTTAAGCGGATTCACATGCAGGGAGGAGAGAAGCACAGCCCACTGAGTCTGCGTGGCAGTGACCCTGACTTGATGCCACTTTCCCAGACTGCGTGGGACAGGGGTTGCTGGCCTCAGGACCCGGGCATGGAAGGCGATAGCAAAGCTCAGGTCCTCCTGGCCTGACTCGGAAACCATGTGGGGAATTTTAATATTTGGTTTGTTTTCTTTTTTATTTATGCATACAAGAACTGGGGTATGGGCCAGAGGTGTGGGAGGTAAGTGGAACAGGCAGATCCACTGAGATCCCCCGCTGAGGGCAGCAGCAGGTGAGAGGCGAGGTCTCCACTATGTGGGTCAGCTCCCTGAGGGGGATCGAACTCAGGCCACAGTGGATAGTGCTGAGATTTAACCCCTAGGCCACCAGGGAGGCCCAGGACGCTGAATGTCGGAAAATGAGGTGTCCCTTCTTGTCTTGGAGCCAAGTAGCTTTTGGCGGGCTCTCTGCAGTGCCGTGTGTCCAGTGCGGACGTGGAGAGGCGAGGAAGCCCGCCGGCAGTCTCGGCTGCTCTTAGTAGCTGTCACATTTTCCTAAGTGAAGCGATGAGGCACTCTCCTGGGCCCCCTGCATCCGGCTCCTTTGCAGAACGGCTTCCAAGACTTCCCTGGTAGTGGCCCTGCAGCTTCCCAGGGCAGGAGCCTGGGTGAGGCGCGGCCGCCCACTGCCCTTCCCGGGGCCGTGTGCAGCGATGCGTTTCCTTTGGGGCTGGCTGTGACTCCCTGCCCGGCCTTTCAGTCCCCGCCGGGCAAGGTGACGGAGGCAGTGAAGGTGGCCATCGACACTGGGTACCGCCACATCGACTGTGCCCACGTGTACCAGAATGAGAACGAGGTCGGGCTGGCCATCCAGGAGAAGATCAAGGCGAAGGTGGTGAAGCGTGAGGACCTCTTCATTGTCAGCAAGGTACCGCCCTGCAGGGGAGCCCAGCCTGGGTGCTGGCTCAGGTTCGCCGGCTTCAGAGTTGTCACCAGCAGGCTTTCTGCCTCCTGGAGTCACTGTCCAGGGATGAAGTCCGTTCCCATCTGCAGCCTGCACCACCATGCCCACTGCTGCCTTTGACCTGGAGGCTGCTGCTGCCCACAGGACTCTGGGGCGGGGCAGGCTGGCTCCTGGCGGGGAGGTTGCCCTGAGACCTCTCGGGGAGGGCCGAGGCCCAGCTGGCTGTCCCTTCAGATGTGTCCCGCTATGACGTGGGAGCTCTCCCCGGCAGGTCCAGCATCCCAGTGATGGGGGCGGAAGGGCCCTGCACAGGGGATGAGCTGTGTTCTCTTGCCGGCTTCAGCTGTGGTGCACGTACCATCAGAAAAACATGGTGAAAGTCGCCTGCCAGCAGACGCTCAATGACCTGAAGCTGGACTACCTGGACCTTTACCTTATTCACTGGCCAACGGGTTTTAAGGTAGGGGCCTGGGGCCGTGTGGAGCGCGCGGCCTTCCTTCCCCAGGGGTTCCCCGGGGGGCCATGCTGTGTGTGTGCCCTTGCTCCCCCAAGGGGCAGCGCGGGCCCATCTGGGGACCAGCAGCAGCAGCAGCGGCCTCTGTCTGGGGCCCACCCGGGTGACGCCTGCGCACACACTGAGTGAGGCTCGCCGCACCCCGTGCTCCGGGCGCTGTGCCTTTTAAAACTTGGGGACAGCAAGTGTGGCCCCTGGGGCGTTGCTACACGTGAGCAGATCCACCACTCCGGGCGTCACCGGCCCTCGGCCGCACCCACCGCCAGCCCAGTGTGTGCCCTGCATAACGCCCCGCCCGGCACTGGCTGTGTGAGTGTCGGCAGCCTGACGTTTCCAGAGACGCGCCCAGCTCTCTGCGTCCTGTGCCGTCTCCCTGGTCATGCTCCGCTTTCTGCTCTGTTAGCCACGCTGAAAGCGTGGGACTGTCCTGTGACTGTGTTACTGCATGGTGGGGTGACTCTCACCCCTGAAGGGATTTTCCTGATGAGCAGTGAGGCTCAGAGAGGTGACGGTTCCGTGAGTCCGTGCTCCAGCCAGGACACAGGCCCCGTGGCCCTGGCCTTGAGTCCTCCCGTGGCCCTGGCCTTGGTCCTCTGCTAGATTGGTCCCGTGAGTAAGAGTCGGGCGTCTGCACCTGACAGTCAGCCCCAACCCATGAGATAGAAAAAGTGTCTGCTTCAAAGGATGTAGCCCCCACCCCGCCACCCCCACTCCAGGTCTGAGAAGGGCTGGTCCTTAGTGTCTGTTTGCCTTTATTGCGATGGCAGCCTGGGAAGGAATTTTTCCCACTGGACGGGGAAGGCAACGTGATTCCCTGTGAGAACGACTTTGTGGACACTTGGGAGGTAAGTCACATCCCCCGTTGGGTCTCCTCGCCAGGGTTGGTGCCCGGTGCTCCTGGCCACTGGCCCGGCCTGCCGTCTCCTTTCTGCGTTTTGTTAACTCTGTCCCTGTTGCCACTCGTCCTGTGTCATTGAAGCCCTCCTGGCTTGTTCGGGCATCACCTGGCCTCTCAGAGGTCCTCTTTGCTGGTGCTGAACAGTAAGGGCAGGACCTGTTATAATGGCCAGTGCCAGAGATGCTTCTGATCCTTGTCCTGGGGGCCTGGTCAGCAGCGAGCAGACCTGTCTTTGACTTCAGGCCATGGAAAAGCTGGTGGACGAGGGGCTTGTGAAAGCCATTGGGATCTCCAACTTCAACCACCTCCAGATGGAGAAGATCTTAAACAAACCGGGACTGAAGTACAAGCCGGCGGTGAACCAGGTGAGCAGTGGCAGGACAGTGGGCACGGGTGGACCCTGTACTGTGGCTCCGCCCTGGCAGTCGCCTCTTGTCCGCATTACCCTGGAACAGTGGAGACTGGTCGGTGGCCCTGGTTTATGATCCAGGTGGTGCATCTGGCAGCAAAACTTGCGATTTCCACTGTAAAGACTGGGGTCTCGGGGTAGCAGCACCAACCCTGAGATCTTCAGACCTGTCACAGTGGATAGATGGCCCGAGCCAGAACAGTCCCTTAGGGCCCACAGCCACGGTGTATCCGGTAACAAGATTATCGTTGTTAATGTCAAGGACACTCGCTGGGAAATGCAGACAGTTGAGACAGCTTAGCTGGGAGAGAGGACACTGGATACAGACTGATTTTCGGCCTGCGGAGGGAGGAGGCGGCGCTGGGGACCTGCCCGTGTGTCCTGTCACCTGCCTGTGTTCGCAGATCGAGTGCCACCCCTACCTGACTCAGGAGAAGCTAATCCAGTACTGCCAGTCCAAAGACATAGTGGTGACGGCGTACAGTCCCCTGGGCTCTCCTGACAGACCCTGGTGAGTTTCTCTGCAGTTTTCCCTGCAGCTGGTAAAGATTAGAAATGGCTAAAAAGAAGACGTCAGCATGCAGGAAAGGCTACGGGAGCTGACTGGCAGGCCTTCCCTGGGGAGAAGATCCTGTTGGGTTTCCCGATCTGTGTCTAGTAGCAAGACACCTGTTCTTTTCCCAAAGAACTGAGCCTGCATCATGAGGGAGGCCGGTGGGCCTTCCTCCAAGGTCTGCGGAGTTTGGGCGAGATTCAGTGACTGCCGGCCGTGGAGGAGATGCTGGCTGCCCACTTGGCCGTCTCTCTGTCTGCAGGGCCAAGCCTGAGGACCCTTCCCTCCTAGAGGACCCCAGGATCAAAGCAATCGCCACCAAGCACAAAAAAACCACAGCTCAGGTACAGCCATTTCCCAGGTGCTCAGGTCGCAAGTTCTGTCCCTTGAGCTTCTGTGTGGTCCCTTAACCAGGAGGCACCCTCCCTGCAAGCACGCTGGGGGCGCTGGGGTATCGTGGTAGGAAGGGCACAGCTGGGAAGTTAGACTGCTGTCTGCTCTGCAGGGCGCCTGCCCCGCCACCACCCCACCCAGGGTTGGCGTTGGCCTGCGCGGAAGCTCTCACCATCAGCTGCGGGGACATGCTACCAGCTGGTAGCCAGGCCGGGGGACAGAAGCGGCCGTGCGGGTGGCTGAGAGCAGGTCTCCGGGTCTGAGGCTGAACCGCGGCCCTCCTGTTGCTCCGCGTGACCCTGTTGTCTCTGCGTCTCGCTTTCCTCACAAGTGGAATTCTGGAACTTCCCTCCGTGGGGACGGTGGAGCAGGTCCAGTGAGGTGCTGCTGTGGCTGCTCATTGTACATACTTACACCCTGGCGCCTCTGCTGACAGGTGCTGATCCGGTTCCCCATGCAGAGGAATCTGATCGTGATCCCCAAGTCAGTGACACCCGAGCGCATTGCCGAGAACTTTCAGGTAAAGGCTCCGGCTGGTCAGGGCGGGGGGGCGGCAGTCAGGAGTATCACTTGGAGGTGCTGGGGTGGCCGTTTCCACGTGCCCGACAGTGCGAGGCTGAACACGCGCACTCCGCCGAGTGAGACAGCAAGCAGTTGAACTCACCCTTTCCACCCACACACTCGACACGCACGGCTGCTTGCATACTTTGATTTTCCGTGTTTGATCTTTACAAGGCGGTATTGTGGGCTGGGTGCCAGAGGGCCACGGTTAATGAATGGCACAGTAAGGCAAGTCACAAGGACGTCTGGTGACCAAGAGCGTGTGAACATGAGTGTGACACCACATTGTCATCCGTTAACCGAGGATGTCCATTAAGACGCAACAGCGTGTCTTTGAAACCTTTACGTGCCTCAGCTAAATGTGACTCAGACAGGAGTAGCCCAGGCTGTTGGGACATGGTGCCGTGGCAGGGCTGAGGCCTTCCAGACGCAGTGGCTTAAAGTGCAGTGAAGTGAGGGATGCCTGTATTCGCACAGCTTACTGGGCTCGACTTTTCAGGTCTTTGACTTTGAACTGAACAACGAAGAGATGACCACCTTGCTCAGCTTCAACAGGAACTGGAGGGTCTGTGCCCTGGTGAGGTGAGTGGGTCCCCGTTTTGCTGGTCCCGGAAGGCGATCCGATGCAGTGGAACAGACCTCCTGGGCCGTCACGTGGCTCGCTCATTTGCACATCACCTCGCTCTCTTGTCCAAGTACAGCAGACCTTCAAAGCTGGTGGCCGAACTGCCGGCCACAGGGATCTGCTTGGGTTCTCTGGGCCCCACCAGGCACGCTGTTGGCCTAACCTGAAGTCTCGCTTTAGTGGCTCCTCTGAAGCCAAAGGTGGAGTCCTTTCCCAGCTGCCTGGCAGCTGTGCTGGCCCTGTCTTTCCCAGTGACTCCGGAAGGGCTCTAGTAAGCAGCGGCGCGGGGCCAGGCCAGTCCCCACCAGGACCCTAGGCCACACGACTCTGCGACTCTGAGCTGGTCCCTCTCCCCCCATCCCCTTCCCCGACTGCAGTCATCTGAGGCCCTTCCGCTGGTTGCTGGCTTTCCCTCATCTGCTGTGGGACCTGAGGGTGGGCGTGTCCACCACTGTGAGTGCCTGTAGAGTGAGGGGCCCCTCCCAGGGGCTGACCCCACCTGCGAGGCCCAGAACTCGCTTGTCGCTGCCTCCAAGGCCTCTCTTACTGTCTTTCTGTAATTTTTGGCCCTGTCCGTTCCTGCAAAAGCTAACGTGTTCCCCTTTTTCCCTGGCAGCTGTAAATCCCACAAGAATTACCCCTTCACTATTGAGTTTTGAAGCTGTGGGACCTGTTCGTCCCTGCGTGACCTGCTGCTGGTTTTCCCACCTCGTTCCTACGTGCAGCACAGCGGGGTCCATGCGTGTCCTCAGCAGAACATCCACAGCCTGCTGGCCGGCAGCAACCAGAGGCTGGGGCCAAGGCGCTGCCTCTGTGGAGAGAAGTCGCCCAGTCTTCTGTAGCCTTCCTTTCCTTCTGTCCAGTGGGCCAGTGCATCCTGACTGCCCCTTTCTGACCCACAGGGTCAAAGTGCCACTAATGACTAGGTCTCGAAGGCTTGGAATCGTGATCCTTTCAGGTGAACTTCCTGCCTCAAATAAAAGTGCTTTTGTGAGTTTGATGCTCTTTGTTTTGGATGGTTGAGACACCCAGCCTCTCGTCCCTCTCACCCTTCACCCCATTCATCAGAGCTGGCCACTCACTGCAGCCTCGGAGGATGTGGCCTCTCACCTGTTCATTGGAGGCGCCTTCCCCCAACATTTGACCATTGAGCTGTAGGGTGGTGGTCACACTGGCTCCACGCTGGTGTCCCTGGGGAAGGCTGACGGGCACCAAGGGCGCCGGCTTCAACGGCAGGTGCTGATCTGACATGCGGCCGGCGCTGAGCCTCGCTGCTGTGGAGCTGGACATAAAGCTAACCGTCCCCTCACAGACGAGCTGGCAGTTCCGCCAGGGGCATCCGCCATGTTTACTCCCTCCTCAAGGAATTGCCATGAAGCGTGCCCTGTGGCCCAAGGGCCCCAGCTCAGGCCACCAGGACGCAACACTGGACACACTAGGGATGGGGGCTGAGACAATAGGACTGTGTTGCTCGAAGCTGTGGAGGCTGAAAAGTCCAACGTCTGGGTGCCGGCGGCTCGGCTCCCTGAGCACCCTTGTTCTGACGTGGAGGAGGCCACCTTCTCCCTGCTGCCACATGACGAGGATGAGTGCTTGAAATGGTTTCAAAAGGAAGCACTTTTTCTTAATCCCTTTTCACTCATGCAAGAGCCACGGCCTACTTTTATTAACATCTGATCCAGAATTCAACTGGTCGGAGCCAGGAACTGCTCCCGGGCAGCAAGTAGCTCTCCATAGTTGTGGCTGCATGAACGCATGCGTGCAGAGCGAAGAGCCTTTGTTAGGGTGACTGGTCAAGCCAAGTGTGAAATCCATGTATCTCAGGCCCAACACTCGTTCTCAACAGTGGCCCAAACTACCTAAGAGGGTTCTACTCAGAGTTCTCATTACTTCTCAGCTCTTCCCAATCCATGAGCCCAAAGCACCCTCTAACCTTTCAGGCCCCCTGTCTCCATCCTGTAAAATGTCTCCCTGCCGGTGGTCAAGAGGACGAAATGAGATGATCAGCGTAAATCCCTATCTTCGGCCCTGCACTCGGCACTTAATCTGTGCTAGCTTTAGTTGGTACCGATAATCATTATAAACAAATGTCAGTGGCAGAAACAAAGCAGGCTCCCCCCCCCCCCCACAGTTTGCAGATGGAGCCCCAAGAGCTGTCGTCGCCTGGAAAGGGGCTTTCCTTTGCAAGAGCAACAGTTTCTCTGTGGCCTGGACTCTGTCAAACCTCACACACAGGAAGGCGTGCTCCTAACACATCAGTGAGCAAGCACACTGCGGACTTTTGTTTCCAACCTCAAGGATTATGGCAGGAAGAACGAATACTGGAAAGAAAAGGCTCTTGAAGTGTTGTTTCCTTTTTTAAGATTTATTTATGCTATAGAACTGAGGTACAGGGGCAGCGAGAGGATTCACCAGACACAGAGTGGGGAGCAGAACAGATGGATTGACTGAAGTACACTGCTGAGGGGAGCAGCGGGTGGTCAGCAGAGGTCTGCCGCGCCATGTGGTCACCTCCCTGGCCTGGTATCACTCCCACTGAAGCGTGGCTAGCTTCCTAGTGCTATGCTTTAACCCGTTGAGCCGCCAGGGAGGGCCCTCTTGAAGTGTTCCTAAGAAATACTTTTTCCATACTGATGGAATCAAAGCCAGGGCATTAGCTAGCCCCATGATGGCCTAATCCAGTGTTTCTGATTTGGGCAGCAGGCCCCTTTCTTCAAATGGAATCCTTTTTGGATCCATAATATAGAAGCTGTTAAGGGCAGAACTGCTGTGGTACAGATGGGGAGATCTGGGTACCAAGCCCATCAGCACCCCACACCACGAGCGCCCGGGAGAACAGCCTCAAAGCTTGGGGATCCAGCCCTCTCCCTCTTACTTGTGTTAGAGTAATGGCTACAATCATTTTCTTCCACTCAGTTGCTGGAGTTCACAAATGCTGGGGAGGCTTACAGGGGGCTTGGGTGGGGCTATGTCATGAGGGGGCAGTGAGTGTGACCGCTGGGACTGCCTCATGCAAAGGTGTCGGGGACCGAGACCAGGACCTTGCCTCCTATGCACAAAACAACACTTGATTGGAACTTTGGGTAAATATCCCGGTTGAGAAAACAGCACACCGAATCCCTTCCCCCACTCCTTTCTCCCTCTGAGCTCAGCAAGTTCCTGGGCCTGAGAAAGGTTTTATGTCTGGCTCCTTAAGATGACTACGGCCCCCTCCCCTCAACCCCATTGGCCTTTGAGACATCAAACCATCAAGACCACCCCCACCGGCACTTTCTGTACCGCCCTCATGCTCTATCTATTTATCTATGACTGTAACAAGTAACAAGAAAGTAGAAGAATAAAAGCTCTCCTTGTAGAAAGACACATCTGTGTTTTTCCTTGGCTGTCCCTGGGGCTCTCAACCCCCTCGCCTTGCTGGTCAAGGCCCCCCGCACAAAGGCTTGACTGGAGCTGGAGGGTTTGCATCCAAGATGGCGCACGCAGTTGCTTGCTAATTGGTCCTGGGCATTGACAGTTCCTTACCACATGTAACTTTCCATCGAACTGCTGGATGGAACGCCAGTGTCTTTCACTACCTAACCCAGCCTCATTTGCCATTGCCTCCACAAAAGGCCTGCTGTTACAGGGGCTGCCTCACCAGCTGACACCTGGCAAACCCGCATGCTGTTTAGAAGGCATTTCAGAAGGAACTGCAAATGCTATTGCAAAAGAATCCACTTTCAGATTGGTGTGCCCCGTCAAACAAGCCTTTGGCTTAAAAATGAGAA
>NW_004567106.1:63291368-63291852 GCF_000260355.1 Condylura cristata | reverse complement strand
CGAAGTACACTGCTGAGGGGAGCAGCGGGCAGGTCAGGAGAGATCTGCCGCGCCATGTGGTCACCTCCAGGGCAGGAGGGAATCAAACTCATGCAGAAGTGGCTTTAGCTTCTCAGTGCAGTGCTTTAACCCGCTGTGCCACCAGGAAGGGCCAAATCTGCTTATCTCTTTAACAAAAACTTTTGTTTTGTCCTCGCAAAAAAATGTCTAAATTTACTTAGCACTCATGTCTATCTTTTGCTCCTTACTGTGAGGAAAAGTAACTTTCAGGTTTACCCTGCTCTGTATTGGATAAGCTAATGTTTTATAACAAGTGTTAAAGGTCGAAGGTATTTAAAATTTCCATGGGCTTATATCAGTCGTGTATTATCGGTAGTGTAATCTTGTTACTCTTATACTCAGGGTTTGTGCCGCGGACCGGCCCTAGCCAGGGCACCGGGACCGAGGGAGAGACAGGGTCTGAAGACAGGAGAACGGGATTCGG